>NW_026735392.1:0-132203 GCF_949786415.1 Peromyscus eremicus
TTAAACTAGATATGGCCCGTGTGTGTAAGAAGCACAGTTCTTTTGTTCTGAGCAAGCTCACTGATCAGACCCCATAGGAATCACAGTAGAGGAGAAGAGTGCTCTTTTCTCTAAAGAGGAGTGTTTTTCTTGTAAGTCGAGCTAGTGTTTGGTTCCCAGTCCTAAATGGAGTTGAATCACATGCAGTTTCTGGTCCTACGAGCAAGAGTTGTTTTCTGGTAAGAAGAGTCACTATTGTGCTCCCATTGTCATACACAGGGCAAATAGCACTCGCGTCTGTTCCCAGCATGTACAGTGTATTGGACTGAAGAGGATCTACTGTTCTTGTCTGTTTCCTAAGAAGAATTGAACTAGATATGGCCGTGTGTAGGAAGCACAGTTCTTTTGTTCTGAGCAAGCTCACTGTTTTGGCCCTATAGGAAACACAGTAGAGTAGAAGAGTGCTCTTTTCTCAAAAGCAGAGTGTGTTTCTTGTAAGACGAGCTAGCGTTTGTTTCCCAGGCCTAAATGGAGTTGAATCACATGCAGTTTTTGGTCCTACGAGCTAGAGTTGTTTTCTGGTAAAGAAAGTCACTATTGAGCTCCCATTGCCATACATAGTGCAAATAGCACTCGCGTCTGTTCCCAGCAAGTACACTGTATTGGACTGAAGATGAGCTCCTGTTCTTCTCAGTTTCCTAAGCAGAGTTGAACTAGATATGGCCCCTGTGTGTAGGAAGCACAGTTCTTTTGTTCTGAGCAAACTCACTATTCTGGCCCTATAGGAAACACAGCAGAGTAGAAGAGTGCTGTTTTCTCAAAAGCAGAGTGTGTTTCTTGTAAGGCAAGCTAGCGTTTGGTTCCCAGTCCTAAATGGAGTTGAATCACATGCAGTTTGCGGTCCTACGAGCAAGAGTTCTTTTCTGGTCAGAAGTGTCACTATTGTGCTCCCATTGCCATACACAGTGCAAATAGCACTCGCGTCTGTTCCCAGCAAGTACAGTGTATTGGACTGAAGAGGAGCTACTGTTCTTTTCAGTTTCCTAAGCAGAGTTGAACTAGGTATGGCCAGTGGGTGTAGGAAGCAAAGTTTTTTTGTTCTGAGCAAGCTCACTGTTCGGACCCCATAGGAAACACAGTAGAGTACCAGAGGGCTCTTTTCTCAAAAGGAGAGTATGTTTCTTGTAAGGTGAGCTAGTGTTTGTTTCCCAGTCCTAAATGGAGTTGAATCACATGCAGTTTCTGGTCCTACGAGCAAGAGTTGTTTTCTGGTAAGAAGAGTCACTATTGCGCTCGCGTTGTCATACACAGGGCAAATAGCACTGGCGTCTGTTCCAAGAATGTACAGTGTATTGGACTGAAGAGGATCTACTATTCTTGTCAGTTTCCTAAGCAGAATTGAACTAGATATGGCCGTGTGTGTAGGAAGCACAGTTCTATAGTTCAGAGCAAGCTTACTGTTTTGGCCTTATAGGAAACACAGTAGAGTAGAAGAGTGCTCTTTTCTCAAAAGCAGAGTTTGTTTCTTGTAAGGCGAGCTAGCGTTTGTTTCCCAGTACTAAATGGAGTTGAATCACATGCAGTTTTTGGTCCTACGAACAAGAGTTCTTTTCTGGTAAGGAAAGTCACTATTGCGCTTCCACTGCCATACACAGTGCAAATAGCTCTCGCGTCTGTTCCCACCAAGTGCAGGGTATTGGACTGAAGAGGAGCTACTGTTCTTGTCAGTTTCCTAAGCAGAGTTGAACTAGATATGGCCCGTGTGTGTAGGAAGCACAGTTCTTTTGTTCTGAGCAAGCTCACTGTTCGGATCCCATAGGAAACACAGTAGAGTAAAAGAGTGGTCTTTTCTCAAAAGCAGAGTGTGTTTCTTGTAAGGCGAGCTAGTATTTGTTTCCCAGTAAGAAATGGAGTTGAATCCCATGCAGTTTCTGGTCCTAAGAGCAAGAGTTGTTATCTGGTAAGAAGAGTCACTATTGCGCTCCCATTTCCATACACAGTGCAAATAGCACTCGCGTCTGTTCACAGCAAGTACAGTGTATTGGAATGAAGAGGAGCTACTGTTCTTGTCAGTTTCCTAAGCAGAGTTGAAGTAGATATGTCCCTTGTGTGTAGGAAGCACAGTTCTTTTGTTCTGAGCAAGCTCACTGTTCGGACCCCATAGGAAACACAGTAGAGTAGAAGAGTGCTCTTTTCTCAAAAGCAGAGTGTGTTTCTTGTAATCGAGCTAGCGTTTGTTTCCCAGTCCTAAATGGAGTTGTGTCACATGCAGTTTCTGGTCCTATGAGCAAGAGTTGTTTTCTGGTAAGAAGAGTCACTCTTGCGCTCCCATTGTCATACACAGGGCAAATAGCACTGGCGTCTGTTCCCAGCATGTACAGTGTATTGGACTGAAGAGGATCTACTGTTCTTGTCAGTTTCCTAAGCAGAGTTGAACTAGATATAGTCGGTGTGTGTAGGAAGCACAGTTCTTTTGTTCTGAGCAAGCTCACTATTCTGGCCCTACAAAAAAACACATTAGACTAGAAGAGTGCTCTTTTCTCAAAAGCAGAGTTTGTTTATTGTAAGGCGAGCTAGCGTTTGTTTCCCAGTTATAAATGGAGTTGAATCACGTGCAGTTTCTTGTCCTATGAGCAAGAGTTGTTTTCTGGTAAGAAGAGTCACTATTGCGCTCCCATTACCATACACAGGGCAAATAGCACTGGCGTCTGTTCACAGCAAGTACAGTGTATGGGACAGAAGAGGATCTACTGTTCTTGTCAGTTTCTTAAGCAGAATTGAACTAGATATGGCCGTGTGTGTAGGAAGCACAGTTCTTTTGTTCTGACCAAGCTCACGGTTTTGGCCCTGTAGGAGACACAGTAGAGTAGAAGAGTGCTCTTTTCTCAAAAGCAGAGTGTGTTTCTTGTAAGGTGAGCTAGCGTTTGTTTCCCAGTCCTAAATGGAGTTGAATCACATGCAGTTTTTGGTCCTACGAGCTAGAGTTTTTTCTGGTAAGGAAAGTCACTATTGAGATCCCATTGCCATACATAGTGCAAATAGCACTCGCGTCTGTTCCCAGCAAGTACAGTGTATTGGACTCAAGATGAGCTACTGTTCTTCTCAGTTTCCTAAGCAGAGTTGAACTAGATATGGCCCCTGTATGTAGGAAGCACAGTTCTTTTGTTCTGAGCAAGCTCACTATTCTGGCCCTATAGGAAACACAGTAGAGTAGAAGAGTGCTCTTTTCTCAAAAGCAGAGTGTTTTTCTTGTAAAGCGAGCTGGTGTTTGTTTCGCAGTCCTAAATGGAGTTGAATCACATGCAGGTTCTGGTCCTACGAGCAAGAGTTTTTTTCTGGTAAGAAGAGTCACTATTGAGCTCCCATTGTCATACAAAGGGCAAATAGCACTGGCGTCTGTTCCCACCAAGTACAGTGTATTGGACTGAGGAGGAGCTACTGTTCTTCTCAGTTTCCTAAGCAGAGTTGAACTAGATATGGCCCGTGTGTGCAGGAAGCACAGTTCTTTTGTTCTGAGCAAGCTCACTATTCTGGTCCTATAGGAAATACAGTAGAGTAGAAGAGTGCTCTTTTCTCAAAAGCAGAGAGTGTTTCTTGTCAGGCGAGCTAGCGTTTGTTTCCCGTCCTAAATGGAGTTGAATCACATGCAGTTTCTGGTCCTATGAGCAAGAGTTGTTTTCTGGTAAGAAGAGTCACTATTTTGCTCCCATTGCCATATACAGTGCAAAGAGGACAGGCGTCTGTTCCCATTAAGTACAGTGTATTGGACTGAAGAGCAGCTACTGTTCTTGTCAGTTTCCTAAGCAGAGTTGAACTAGATATGGCCCGTGTGTGTAGGAAGCACAGTTCTTTTGTACTGTAAGCTCAGTGATCGAACCCATAGGAAACACATTAGAGTAGAAGAGTGCCCTTTTCTCAAAAGCAGAGTGTTTTTCTTGCAAGGCAAGGTAGCGTTTGTTGCACAGTCCTAAATGTAGTTGAATCACATGCAGTTTCTGGTCCTACGTTCAAGAGTTTTTTTTTTTTCTGGTTAGAAGAGTCACTATTGAACTCCCGTTGTCATACACAGGGCAAACAGCACTGGCGTCTGTTCCCAGCAAGTACAGTGTATGGACTGAAGAGGAGCTACTGTTCTTGTCAGTTTCCTAAGCAGAGTTGAACTAGATATAGCCCGTGTGTGTAGGAAGCACAGTTCTTTTGTTCTGAGCAAGCTCACTGTTTGGACCCCAAAGGAAACACAGTAGAGTAGAAGAGTGATCTTTTCTCAAAAGCAGAGTGTGTTTCTTGTAAGGCGAGCTAGCGTTTGTTTCGCAGTCCTAAATGGAGTTGAATCACATGTAGTTTTTGATCCTAAGATCAAGAGTTGTTTTCTGGTAAGTAAAGTCACTATTGCGCTCCCATTGCCACACACAGTGCAAAGAGGACTCGCGTCTGTTCCCATCAAGTACAGTGTATTGGACTGAAGAGGAGCTACTGTTCTTGTCAGTTTCCTAAGCAGAGTTGAACTAGATATGGCCCCTGTGTGTAGGAAGCACAGTTCTTTTGTTCTGAGCAAGCTGACTGTTCGGACCCCATAGGAAACACAGTAGAGTAGAAGAGTGCTCTTTTCTCAAAAGCAGAGTGTGTTTCTTGTAAGGCGAGCTAGTGTTTGTTTTCCAGTCTGAAATGGAGTTGAATCCCATGCAGTTTCTGGTCCTACGAGCAAGAGATGTTTTCTGGTAAGAAGAGTCACTATTGTGCTCCCATTGCCACATACAGTGCAAATAGCTCTCGCGTCTGTGCCCAGCAAGTACAGTGTATTGGACTGAAGAGGAGCTACTGTTCTTGTCAGTTTCCTGAGCAGAGTTAAACTAGATATGGCCCGTGTGTGTAGGAAGCACAGTTCTTTTGTTCTGAGCAAGCTCACTGTTCTGGCCCTATAGGAAACACAGTAGAGTAGAAGAGTGATCTTTTCTCAAAAGCAAAGTGTGTTTCTTCTAAGGCAAGCTAGTGTTTGTTTCCCAGTCCTAAATGGAGTTGAATCACATGCAGTGTCTGGTCCTACGAGCAAGAGTTGTTTTCTGGTAAGAAGAGTCACTATTGCGCTCCCATTTTCATACACAGGGCAAATAGCACTGGCATCTGTTCCCAGCATGTACAGTGTATTGGACTGAAGAGGATCTACTGTTCTTGTCAGTTTCCTAAGCAGAGTTGAACTAGATATAGTCGGTGTGTGTAGGAAGCACAGTTCTTTTGTTCTGAGCAAGCTCACTGTTCTGGCCTTACAAAAAACACATTAGACTAGAAGAGTGCTCTTTTCTCAAAAGCAGAGTGTGTTTCTTGTAAGGCGAGCTAGCGTTTGTTTCCCAGTCCTAAATGGAGTTGAATCACATGCAGTTTTTGGTCCTAAGAGCTAGAGTTGTTTTCTGGTAAGGAAAGTCACTATTGAGCTCCCATTGCCATACATAGTGTAAATAGCACTCGCATCTGTTCCCAGCAAGTACACTGTATTGGACTAAAGATGAGCTACTGTTCTTCTCAGTTTCCTAAGAAGAGTTGAACTAGATATGGCCCCTGTGCTTAGGAAGCACAGTTCTTTTTTTCTGAGCAAGCTCACTATTCTGGCCCTGTAGGAAACACAGTAGAGTAGAAGAGTTCTCTTTTCTCAAAAGCAGAGTGTGTTTCTCGTAAAGCGAGCTAGCGTTTGGTTCCCAGTCTTAAATAGAGTTGAATCACACACAGTTTCTGGTCCTACGAGCTAAAGTTGTTTTCTGGTAAGGAAAGTCACTATTGTGCTCCCAGTGACATACACAGTGCAAAAAGCACTCGCGTCATTTCCCAGCAAGTACAGTGTATTGGACTGAAGTGGAGCTACTGTTCTCGTCAGTTTCTTAAGTAGAGTTGAACTAGATATGGCCCGTGTGTGTAGGAAGCACAGTTCTTTTGTTCTGAGCAAGCTCACTGTTCGGACTCCATAGGAAACACTGTAGAGTAGAAGAGTGCTCTTTTCTCAAAAGAAGAGAGTGTTTCTTGTAAGGCGAGCTAGCGTTTGTTTCCCGTCCTAAAAGGAGTTGAATCACATGCAGTTTCTGGTCCTACGAGCAAGAGTTGTTTTCTGGTAAGAAGAGTCACTATTGTGCTCCCATTGCCATACACAGTGCAAATAGCACTCGCGTCTGTTCCCAGGAAGTACAGTGTATTGGAATGAGGAGGAGCTACTGTTCTTCTTGAGTTTCCCAAGCAGAGTTGAATTAGATATGACTCATGTGTGTAGGAAGCACACTTCTTTTGTTCTGAGCAAGCTCACTGTACGGACCCCATAGGAAACACAGTTGGGTAGAAGAGTGCTCTTTTCTCAAAAGCAGAGTGTGTTTCTTGTAAGGCGAGCTAGTGTTTGTTTCCCAGTCCTAAATGGAGTTGAATCACATGCAGATTCTGGTTCTACGAGCAAGAGTTGTTTTCTGGTAAGAAGAGTCACTCTTGCGCTCCCATTGTCATACACAGGGCAAATAGCACTGGCGTCTATTCCCAGCAAGTACAGGGTATTGGACTGAAGAGGAGCTACTGTTCTTGTCAGTTTACTAAGCAGAGTTGAACTAGGTATAGCCCGTGTGTGTAGGAAGCACAGTTCTTTTGTTCTGAGCAAGGTCACTATTCTGGCCCTATAGGAAACACAGCAGAGTATATGAGTGCTCTTTTCTCAAAAGCAGAGTGTGTTTCTTGTAAGGCGAGCTAGCGTTTGTTTCCCATTCTTAAAAGGAGTTGAGTCACATGCAGTTTCTGGTCCTACGAGCAAGAATTTTTTTCTGGTAGGGAAAGTCACTATTGTGCTCCCATTGTCATTCACAGGGCAAATAGCACTGGCGTCTGTTCCTAGCAAGTACAGTGTATTGGACTGAAGAGGAGCTACTGTTCTTGTCAGTTTCCTAAGCAGTGTTGAACTAGATATAACCCGTGTGTGTAGGAAGCACAGTTCTTTTATTCTGAGCAAGCTCACTATTCTGGCCCTAAAAGAATCACAGTAGAGTAGAAGAGTGCTCTTTTCTCAAATCAGAATGTGTTTCTTGTAATGCGAGCTAGCATTTGTTTCCCAGTCCTACATGTAGTTGAATCACATGCAGTTTTTGATCCTACGAGCAAGAGTTGTTTTCTGGTAAGGAAAGTCACTATTGTGCTCCCATTGCCATACACAGTGCAAAAAGCACTGGCGACTGTTCCCAGCATGTACAGTGTATTGGCCTGAAAAGGAGCTACTGTTCTTGTCAGTTTGCTAAGCAGAGTTGAACTAGACATGGCCCGTGTGTGTAGGAAGCACAGTTCTTTTGTTCTGAGCAAGCTAACTGTTCTTGCCCTATTGGAAACACAGTAGAGTAGAAGAGTGCTCTTTTCTCAAAAGCAGAGTGTGTTTCTTTTAAGGCGAGCTAGCGTTTGTTTCCCAGTCCTAAATGGAGTTGAATCACATGCAGTTTCTGGTCCTACGAACAAGAGTTGTTTTCTGGTAAGAAGAGTCACTATTGTGCTCCCTTTGTCATACACAGGGCAAATAGCACTCGAATCTGTTTTCAGCATGTACAGTGTATTGGACTGAAGAGGATCTACTGTTCTTGTCAGTTTCCTAAGAAGAATTGAACTAGATATGGCCGTGTGTGTAGGAAGCACAGTTTTTTGTTCTGAGCAAGCTCACTGTTTTGGCCCTATAGGAAACACAGTAGAGTAGAAGAGTGCTCTTTTCTCAAAAGCAGAGTGTGTTTCATGTATGGCGAGCTAGCGTTTGTTTCACAGTTCTAAATGGAGTTGAATCACATGTAGTTTTTGATCCTACGAGCAAGAGTTTTTTCTGGTAAGGAAAGTCACTATTGTGCTCCCATTGTCACACACAGTGCAAAGAGGACTCGCGTCTGTTCCCATCAAGTACAATGTATTGGACTGAAGAGGAGCTACTGTTCTTGTCAGTTTCCTAAGCAGAGTTGAAGTAGATTTGTCCCGTGTGTGTAGGAAGCACAGTTCTTTTGTTCTGAGCAAGCTCCCTGTTCAGACCCCATAGGAAACACAGTAGAGTAGAAGAGTGCTCTTTTCTCAAAAGCAGAGTGTGCTTCTTGTAATCAAGCTAGTGTTTGTTTCCCAGTCCTAAATGGAGTTGAGTCCCATGCAGTTTCTGGTCCTACGAGCAAGAGTTGTTTTCTGGTAAGAAGAGTCACTATTGCGCTCCCATTGTCATACACAGGGCAAATAGCACTGGCGTCTGTTCCCAGCATGTACAGTGTATTGGCCTGAAAAGGAGCTACTGTTCTTGTCAGTTTGCTAAGCAGAGTTGAACTAGACACGGCCCGTGTGTGTAGGAAGCACATTTCTTTTGTTCTGAGCAAGCTCACTGTTCTGGCCCTATAGGAAACACAGTAGAGTAGAAGAGTGCTCTTTTCTCAAAAGCAGAGTGTGTTTCTTGTAAGGCAAGCTAGCGTTTGTTTCCCAGTCCTAAATGGAGTTGAATCACATGCAGTTTCTGGTCCTACGAGCAAGAGTTGTTTTCTGGTAAGAAGAGTCACTATTGTGCTCCCATTGTCATACACAGGGCAAATAGCACTCGCGTCTGTTACCAGCATGTACAGTGTATTGGACTGAAGAGGATCTACTGTTCTTGTCTGTTTCCTAAGCAGAATTGAACTAGATATGGCCGTGTGTGTAGGAAGCACAGTTCTTTTGTTCTGAGCAAGCTCACTCTTTTGGCCCTACAGGAAACACAGTAGAGTAGAAGATAGCTCTTTTATCAAAAGCAGAGTGTGTTTCTTGTAAGGCGAACTAGCGTTTGTTTCCCAGTCCTAAATGGAGTTGAATCACATGCAGTTTTTGGTCCTACGAGCTAGACTTGTTTTCTGGTAAAGAAAGTCACTATTGAGCTCCCATTGCCATACATAGTGCAAATAGCACACGCCTCTGTTCCCAGCAAGTACACTGTATTGGACTGAAGATGAGCTACTGTTCTTCTCAGTTTCCTAAGCAGAGTTGAACTAGATATGGCCCCTGTGTGTAGGAAGCACAGTTCTTTTGTTCTGAGCAAACTCACTATTCTGGCCCTATAGGAAACACAGTAGAGTAGAAGAGTGTTCTTTTCTCAAAAGCAGAGTGTGTTTCTTGTAAGGCAAGCTAGCGTTTGGTTCCCAGTCCTAAATGGAGTTGAATCACATGCAGTTTGCGGTCCTACGAGCAAGAGTTCTTTTCTGGTCAGAAGAGTCACTATTGTGCTCCCATTGCCATACACAGTGCAAATAGCACTCGCGTCTGTTCCCAGCAAGTACAGTGTATTGGACTGAAGAGGAGCTACTGTTCTTTTCAGTTTCCTAAGCAGAGTTGAACTAGGTATGGCCCGTGTGTGTAGGAAGCAAAGTTTTTTTGTTCTGAGCAAGCTCACTGTTCTGACCCCATAGGAAACACAGTAGAGTACAAGAGTGCTCTTTTCTCAAAAGGAGAGTATGTTTCTTGTAAGGTGAGCTAGTGTTTGTTTCCCAGTCCTAAATGGAGTTGAATCACATGCAGTTTCTGGTCCTACAAGCAAGAGTTGTTTTCTGGTAAGAAGAGTCACTATTGCACTCGCGTTGTCATACACAGGGCAAATAGCACTGGCGTCTGTTCCAAGAATGTACAGTGTATTGGAATGAAGAGGATCTACTATTCTTGTCAGTTTCCTAAGCAGAATTGAACTAGATATGGCCGTGTGTGTAGGAAGCACAGTTCTTTAGTTCAGAGCAAGCTTACTGTTTTGGCCCTATAGGAAACACAGTAGAGTAGAAGAGTGCTCTTTTCTCTAAAGCAGAGTGTGTTTCTTGTAAGGCGAGCTAGCGTTTGTTTCCCAGTACTAAATGGAGTTGAATCACATGCAGTTTTTGGTCCTACGAACAAGAGTTCTTTTCTGGTAAGGAAAGTCACTATTGCGCTTACACTGCCATACAGAGTGCAAATAGCTCTCGCGTCTGTTCCCACCAAGTACAGGGTATTGCACTGAAGAGGAGCTACTGTTCTTGTCAGATTCCTAAGCAGAGTTGAACTAGTTATGGCCCGTGTGTGTTGGAAGCACAGTTCTTTTGTTCTGAGCAAGCTCACTGTTCGGATCCCATAGGAAACACAGTAGAGTAAAAGAGTGGTCTTTTCTCAAAAGCAGAGTGTGTTTCTTGTAAGGCGAGCTAGTGTTTGTTTCCCAGTAAGAAATGGAGTTGAATCCCATGCAGTTTCTGGTCCTACGAGCAAGAGTTGTTATCTAGTAAGAAGAGTCACTATTGCGCTCCCATTTCCATACACAGTGCAAATAGCACTCGTGTCTGTTCACAGCAAGTACAGTGTATTGGAATGAAGAGGAGCTACTGTTCTTGTCAGTTTCCTAAGCAGAGTTGAAGTAGATATGTCCCTTGTGTGTAGGAAGCACAGTTCTTTTGTTCTGAGCAAGCTCACTGTTCGGACCCCATAGGAAACACAGTAGAGTAGAAGAGTGCTCTTTTCTCAAAAGCAGAGTGTGTTTCTTGTAATCGAGCTAGCGTTTGTTTCCCAGTCCTAAATGGAGTTGTGTCACATGCAGTTTCTGGTCCTATGAGCAAGAGTTGTTTTCTGGTAAGAAGAGTCACTCTTGCGCTCCCATTGTCATACACAGGGCAAATAGCACTGGCGTCTGTTCCCAGCATGTACAGTGTATTTGACTGAAGAGGATCTACTGTTCTTGTCAGTTTCCTAAGCAGAGTTGAACTAGATATAGTCGGTGTGTGTAGGAAGCACAGTTCTTTTGTTCTGAGCAAGCTCACTATTCTGGCCCTACAAAAAAACACATTAGACTAGAAGAGTGCTCTTTTCTCAAAAGCAGAGTTTGTTTATTGTAAGGCGAGCTAGCATTTGTTTCCCAGTTATAAATGGAGTTGAATCACGTGCAGTTTCTGGTCCTATGAGCAAGAGTTGTTTTCTGGTAAGAAGAGTCACTATTGTGCTCCCATTGTCATACACAGGGCAAATAGCACTGGCGTCTGTTCCCATCAAGTACAGTGTATGGGACTGAAGAGGATCTACTGTTCTTGTTAGTTTCCTAAGCAAAATTGAACTAGATATGGCCGTGTGTGTAGGAAGCACAGTTCTTTTGTTCTGAGTAAGCTCACTGTTCTGGCCCTATAGGAAACACAGTTGGGTAGAAGAGTGGTCTTTTCTCAAAAGCAGAGTGTGTTTCTTGTAAGTCGAGCTAGCGTTTGTTTCCCAGTCCTAAATGGAGTTGAATCACATGCAGTGTCTGGTCCTACGAGCAAGAGTTGTTTTCTGGTAAGAAGAGTCACTATTGAGCTCCCATTGTCATACACAGGGCAAATAGCACTGGCGTCTGTTCCCACCAATTACAGTGTATTGGACTGAAGAGGATCTACTGTTCTTGTCAGTTTCCTAAGCAGAGTTGAACTAGATATAGCCCGTGTGTGTAGGAAGCACAGTTCTTTTGTTGTGAGCAAGCTCACTATTCTGGTCCTATAGGAAATACAGTAGAGTAGAAGAGTGGTCTTTTCTCAAAAGCAGAAAGTGTTTCTTGTAAGGCGAGCTAGCGTTTGTTTCCCGTCCTAAAAGGAGTTGAATCACATGCAGTTTCTGGTCCTACGAGCAAGAGTTGTTTTCTGGTAGGAAGAGTCACTATTTCGCTCCCATTGCCATATACAGTGCAAATAGCACTCGCGTCTGTTCCCAGCAAGTACAGTGTATGGGACTGAAGAGGATCTACTGTTCTTTTTAGTTTCCTAAGCAAAATTGAACTAGATATGGCCGTGTGTGTAGGAAGCACAGTTCTTTTGTTCTGAGTAAGCTCACTGTTCTGGCCCTATAGGAAACACAGTAGAGTAGAAGAATGATCTTTTCTCAAAAGCAGAGTGTGTTTCTTGTAAGGGGACCTAGCATTTGTTTCCCAGTCCTAAATGTAGTTGAATCACATGCAGTTTTTGATCCTACGAGCAAGAGTTGTTTTCTGGTAAGGGAAATCACTATTGCTCTCCCATTGCCACACACAGTGCAAAGAGGACTCGCGTCTGTTCCCATCAAGTTCAGTGTATTGGACTGAAGAGGAGCTACTGTTCTTGTCATTTTCCTAAGCAGATTTGAACTAGATATGGCCCGTGTGTGTAGGGAGCACAGTTCTTTTGTACTGTAAGCTCACTGATCGAACCCATAGGAAACACATTAGAGTAGAAGAGTGCCCTTTTCTCAAAAGCAGAGTGTTTTTCTTGTAAGGCAAGCTAGCGTTTGTTGCGCAGTCCTAAATGGAGTTGAATCACATGCAGTTTCTGGTCCTACGAGCAAGAGTTGTTTTTCTTGTAAGAAGAGTCACTATTGCGCTCCCATTGTCATACACAGGGCAAATAGCACTGGCGTCTATTCCCAGCATGTACAGTGTATTGGACTGAAGAGGATCTACTGTTCTTGTCAGTTTCCTAAGCAGAGTTGAACTAGATATAGTCGGTGTGTGTAGGAAGCACAGTTCTTTTGTTCTGAGCAAGCTCACTATTCTGGCCCTACAAAAAAACACATTAGACTAGAAGAGTGCTCTTTTCTCAAAAGCAGAGTTTGTTTATTGTAAGGCGAGCTAGCGTTTGTTTCCCAGTTATAAATGGAGTTGAATCATGTACAGTTTCTGGTCCTATGAGCAAGAGTTGTTTTCTGGTAAGAAGAGTCACTATTGCGCTCCCATTATCATACACAGGGCAAATAGCACTGGCGTCTGTTCCCAGCATATACAGTGTATTGGACTGAAGAGGAGCTACTGTTCTTGTCAGTTTCCTCAGCAGAGTTGAACTAGATATAGCCCGTGTGTGTAGGAAGCACAGTTCTTTTGTTCTGAGCAAGCTCACTATTCTGGCCCTATAGGAAACACAGTAGAGTAGAAGAGTGCTCTTTTCTCAAAAGCAGAGTGTTTTTCTTGTAAAGCGAGCTAGCATTTGTTTCCCAGTCCTAAATGGAGTTGAATCACATGCAGTTTCTGGTCCTACGAGCAAGAGTTGTTTTCTGGTAAGAAGAGTCACTATTGCGCTCCCATTGTCATACACAGGGCAAATAGCACTGGCGTCTGTTCCCAGCATGTACAGTGTATTGGACCGAAAAGGATCTATTGTTCTTGTCAGTTTCCTAAGCAGAATTGAACTAGATATGGCCGTGTATGTAGGAAGCACAGTTCTTTTGTTCTGAGCAAGCTCTCTGTTCTGGCCCTATAGGAAACACAGTAGAGTAGAAGAGTGCCCTTTTCTCAAAAGCAGAGTGTGTTTCTTGTAAGGCGAGCTAGCGTTTGTTTTCCAGTCTTAAATGGAGTTGAATCACATGCAGTTTTTGGTCCTAGCAGCAAGAGTTGTTTTCTGGTAAGGAAAGTCACTATTGTGCTCCCTTTGCCATACACAGTGCAAATAGCACTCGTGTCTGTTCCCAGCAAATACAGTGTACTGGACTGAAGAGGAGCTCCTGTTCTTGTCAGTTTCCTAAGCAGAGTTGAACTAGATATGGCCCGTGTGTGTAGGAAACACATTCTTTTATTCTGAGCAAGCTCACTGTTCGGACACCATAGGAAACACTGTAGAGTAGAAGAGTGCTCATTTCTCAAAAGCAGAGTGTGTTTCTTGAAAGGGAAGCTAGTGTTTGTTTCCCAGTCAGAAATGGAATTGAATCCCGTGCAGTTTCTGGTCCTATGAGCAAGAGTTTTTTTCTGGTAATAAGAGTCACCATTGCGCTCCCATTGCCATAAACAGTGCATAGAGCACTGGCGTCTGTTCCCTGCATGTACAGAGTATTGGACTGAATAGGAGCTACTCTTCTTGTCAGTTTCCTAAGCAGAGTTAAACTAGATATGGCCAGTGTGTGTAGGAAGCACAGTTTTTTGTTCTGAGCAAGTTCACTGTTCTGGCTTTATAGGAAACACAGTAGAGTAGAAGAGTGCTCTTTTCTCAAAAGCAGAGTGTGTTTCTTGTAAGGCGAGCTTGCGTTTCTTTCCCAGTCCTAAATGGAGTTGAGTCACATGCAGTTTCTGGTCCTATGAGCAAGAGTTGTTTCCTGGTAAGGAATGTCACTATTGCGCTCCCATTGCCATACACAGTGCAAATAGCACTCGCGTCTGTTATCAGCAAGTACAGTGTATTGGACTGAAGAGGAGCTACTGTTCTTGTCAGTTTCCTAAGCAGAGTTGAACTAGATATGGCACGTGTGTGTAGGAAGCACAGTTCTTTTTTTCTGAGCAATCTCACTGTTCGGACCCCATAGGAAGCAGAGTAGAGTAGGAGAGTGCTCTTTTCTCAAAAGCAGAGTTTGTTTCTTGTAAGGCGAGCTAGCGTTTGTTTCCCATTCCTAAATGGAGTTGAATCACATGCAGTTTCTGGTCCCTCAAGCAAGATTTGTTTTCTGGTACTAAGAGTCACTATTGCGCTCCCATTGTCATACACAGGGCAAATAGCACTCGCGTCTGTTCCCAGCATTTACAGTGTATTGGACTGAAAAGGATCTATTGTTATTGTCAGTTTCCTAAGCAGAATTGAAATAGATATGGCCCTGTATGTAGGAAGCACAGTTCTTTTGTTCTGAGCAAGCACTCTGTTCTGGCCCTATAGGAAACAAAGTAGAGTAGAAGAGTGCTCTTTTCTCAAAAGCAGAGTGTGTTTCTTGTAAGGGGAGCTAGCGTTTGTTTCCCAGTCCTAAATGGAGTTGAATCACTTGCAGTTTTTGATCCTACCAGCAAGAGTTGTTTTCTAGTAAGGAAAGTCACTATTGCGCTCTCTTTGCCATACACAGTGCAAATAGCACTCGCGTCTGTTTCCAGCAAGTACAGTGTATTGGACTGAAGAGGAGCTACTGTTCTTGTCAGTGTCCTAAGCAGAATTGAACTAGATATGGCACGTGTGTGTAGGAAGCACAGTTCTTTTTTTCTGAGCAAGCTCACTGTTCGGACCTTATAGGAAACACAGTGGAGTAGGAGAGTGCTCTTTTCTCAAAAGCAGAGTGTGTTTCTTGTAAGGCGAGCTAGCTTTTGTTTCCCAGTACTAAATGGATTTGAATCACATGCAGTTTCTGGTCCTACGAGCAAGATTTGTTTTCTGGTAAGAAGAGTCACTATTGCGCTCCCATTGTCATACACAGGGCAAATAGCACTGGCCTTGGTTCCCAGCAAGTACAGTGTACTGGACTGAAGAGGATCTACTGTTCTTGTCAGGTTCCTAAGCAGAATTGAACTAGATATGGCCATGTGTGTAGAAAGCACAGTTCTTTTGTTCTGAGCAAGCTCTTGTTTGGACCCCATAGGAAACACAGTAGAGTAGAAGAGTGCTTTTTTCTCAAAAGCAGAGTTTGTTTATTGAACGGAAAGCTAGTGTTTGTTTCCCAGTCAGAAATGGAATTGAATCCCGTGCAGTTTCTGGTCCTACGAGCAAGAGTTTTTTTCTTGTAAGAAGAGTCACTATTGTGCTCTCATTGCCATACTCAGTGCAAATAGCACTCGCGTCTGTTCCCTGCATGTACAGAGTATTGGACTGAAGAGGAACTACTGTTCTTGTCAGTTTCCTAAGCAGAGTTGAACTAGATATGGCCCCTGTGTGTAGGAAGCACAGTTCTTTTGTTCTGAGCAAGTTCACTGTTCTGGCCATATAGGAAACACAGTAGAGTAGAAGAGTGCTCGTTTCTCAAAAGCAGAGTGTGTTTCTTGTAAGGCGAGCTAGTGTTTCATCCCAGTCCTAAATGGAGTTGAGTCACACGCATTTTCTGGTCCTACGAGCAAGAGTTGTTTTCTGGTAAGAAGAGTCACTATTGCGCTCCCATTGTCATACACAGGGCAAATAGCACTGGTGTCTGTTCCCAGCATGTGCAGTGTATTTGACTGAAGAGGGTATACTGCTCTTGTCAGTTTCCTAAGGTGAATTGAACTAGATATGGCAGTGTGTGTAGGAAGCACACTTCTTTTGTTCTGTGCAAGCTTACTGTTCTGGCCCTATAATAAACACAGTAGAGTAGAAGAGTGCTCTTTTCTCAAAAGCAGAGTGTATTTCTTGTAAGGCGAGCTAGCATTTATTTCCCAGTTCTAAATGGAGTTGAATCACATGCAGTTTTTTTTCCTATGAGCAAGAGTTGTTTTCTGGTAAGGAATGTCACTAATGTGCTCTCATTGCCATACACAGTGCAAATAGCACTCGCGTCTGTTCCCAGCAAGTGCAGTGTATTGGACTGAAGAGGAGCTACTGTTCTTGTCAGTTTTCTAAGCAGAGTTGAACTAGATAAGGCTCGTGTGTGTAGGAAGCACAGTTCTTTTGTTCTGAGCAAGCTCACTATTCGGACACCATAGGAAACACAGTAGTGTAGAAGAGTGCTCTTTTCTCAAAAGCAGAGTGTGTTTCTTGTAAGGCGAGCTAGCGTTTGTTTCCCAGTCCTAAATGGAGTTGAATCACATGCAGTTTCTGGTCGTATGAGCAAGAGTTGTTTTCTGGTAAGAAGAGTCACTGTTGTGCTCCCATTGTCATACACAGGGCAAATAGCACTGGTGTCTGTTCCCAGCATATACAGTGTATTTTGACTGAAGAGGACATACTGTTCTTGTCAGTTTCCTAAGCAGAATTCAACTAGATATGGCCCGTGTGTATAGGAAGCACAGTTCTTTTGTTCTGTGCAAGCTTTCTGTTCTGGCCCTACAGGAAACACAGTAGAGTAGAAGAGTGCTCTTTTCTCAAAAGCAGAATGTGTTTCTTGTAAGGCGAGCTAGTGTTTCTTTCCCAGTCCAAAATGGAGTGGAGTTACATGCTGTTTCTGGTTCTATGAGCAAGAGTTGTTTTCTGGTAACAAGAGTCACTATTGCGCTCCCATTGTCATACACAGGGCAAATAGCACTGGTGTCTGTTCCCAGCATATACAGTGTATTTTAACTGAAGACGAGATACTGTTCTTGTCAGTATCCTAAGCAGAATTGAACTAGATATGGCCGTGTGTGTAGGAACCACACTTCTTTTGTTCTGTGCAAGCTCACTGTTCTGGCCCTATAGGAAACACAGAAGAGTAGAAGAGTGCTCTTTTTTTTCAAAAGCAGAGTGTGTTTCTTGTAAGGCGAGCTAGCGTTTCTTTCCCAGTTCTAAATGAAGTTGAATCACATGCAGTTTTTGGTCCTAAGAGCAAGACTTGTTTTCTGGTAAGGAATGTCACTATTGCGCTCCCATTACCATACACATTGCAAATTGCACTCGCGTGTGTTCCCCGCCTTTACAGAGTATTGGACTTAAGAGGAGCTACTTTTCTTCTCAGATTCCTAAGCAGAGTTGAACCAGATATGGCCTATGTGTGTAGGAAGCACAGTTCTTTTGTTCTGAGCAAGCTCACTGTTCTGGCCCTATAGGAAACACAGTAGAGTAGAAGAGTGCTCTTTTCTCAAAGGCAGAGTGTGTTTCTTGTAAGGCGAGCTAGCGTTTGTTTCCCAGTCCTAAATGGAGTTGAATCAAATACAGTTTCTGGTCCTAAGAGCAAGAGTTGTTTTCTGGTAAGAAGAGTCACTATTGCACTCCCATTGCCATACACAGTACAAATAGCACTCGCATCTGTTCCCAGATAGTACAGTGTGTTGGACTGAAGAGCATCTACTGTTCTAGTCAGTTTCCTAAGCAGAATTGAACTATATATGGCCCGTGTGTGTAGGAATCACAGTTCTTTTGTTCTGAGCAAGCTCACTGTTCTGGCCCTATAGGAAACCCAGTAGAGTAGAAAGTGCTCTTTTCTCAAAAGCAGAGTGTGTTCCTTCTAAGACAAGCTAGCGTTTGTTTCCCAGTGCTAAATGGATTTGAGTCACATGCAGTTTGCGGTCCTACGAGCAAGAGATGTTTTCTGGTAAGAAGAGTCACTATTGCCATCCCATTGACATACAAAGTGCAAATAGCACTCACGTCTGTTCCCAGCAAATACACTGTACTGGACTGAATAGGAGCTACTGTTCCTGTCAGTTTCCTAAGCAGAGTTGAGTTAGATATTGCCCATGTGTATAGGAAGCACAGTTCTCTTGTTCTGATCAAGCTCACTGTTCTGGCCCTATAGGAAGCACAGTAGAGTAGAAGAGTGCTCTTTTCTCAAAAGCAGAGTGTGTTTCTTGTAAGGCAAGCTAGCGTTTGTTTCCCAGTCCTAAATGGAGTTGAATCACATGCAGTTTCTGGTCCTATGAGCAAGAGTTGTTTTCTGGTAAGGAAAGTCACTATTGTGCACCCATTGCCATACATAGTGAAAATATCACTCGCGTCTGTTCCCAGCAAGTACAGTGTATTGGACTGAAGAGGAGCTACTGTTCTTGTCATTTTCCTAAAAGGAGTTGAAATAGATATGTCCTGTGTGTGTAGGAAACACAGTTCTTTTGTTCTGAGAAAGCACACTGTGCAGACACCATAGGAAACACAGTAGAGTAGATGAGTGCTCTTTTCTCAAAATTAGATTGTGTTTCTTGAAAGGCAAGCTAGTATTTGCTTCCCAGTCAGAAATGGAGTTGAATCCCATGCAGTTTCTGGTCCTACGAGCAAGACTTGTTTTCTGGTAAGAAGAGTCACTATTGGGCTCCCATTGCCCTACACAGAGCAAATAGCACTGGCGCCTGTTCCCAGCAAGTACAGTGTATTGGACTGAAGAGCAGCTACTGTTCTTGTCAGTTTTTTAAGCAGAGTTGAACTAGATATGGCCCGTGTGTGTAGGAAGCACATTTCTTTTGTTCTGAGCAAGCTCACTGTTCGGACACCATAGGAAACACAGTAGAGTAAAAGAGTGCTCTTTTCTGAAAATCAGAGTGTGTTTTTTGTAAGGCAAGCTAGCGTTTTTTTCCCAGTCTTAAATGGAGTTGAATCACATGCAGTTTCTGGTCCCATGAGCAAGAGTTGTTTTCTGGTAAGAAGAGTCACTATTGTGCTCCCATTGTCATACACAGGGCAAATAGCAATGGCATCGGTTCCCAGCATGTACAATGTATTGAACTGAAGAGGATCTACTGTTCTTGTCAGGTTCCTAAGCAGAATTGAATTAGATATGGCCTGTGTGTAGGAAGTACAGTTCTTTTTTTTCTGAGCAAGCTCACTGTGCGGACCCCATACTAAACACAGTAGAGTAGAAGAGTGCTCTTTTCACAAAAGCAGAGTGTGTTTCTTGGAAGGTGAGCTAGCGTTTGTTTCCCTGTCATAAAAGGAGTTGAGTCACATGCAGTTTGTGGTCCTATGAGCAAGAGTTGTTTTCTGGTAAGAAGAGTCACTATTGTGCTCCCATTGCCATACACAGGTCAAATAGCACAAGCGTCTGTTCCCAGCAAATACTCTGTATTGGACTGAAGAGGAGCTACTGTTCCTGTCAGTTTCCTAAGCAGAGTTGAATTAGATATGGCCCATGTGTATAGGAAGCACAGTTCTTTTGTTCTGAGCAAGCTCACTGTTCGGACCACTTAGGAAACACAGTAGAGTAGAAGAGTGCTCTTTTCTCAAAAGCAGAGTGTGTATCTTGTAAGGCAAGCTAGAGTTTGTTTCCCAGTCCTAAATGGAGTTGAATCCCATGCAGTTTCTTGTCCAACGAGCAAGAGCTGTTTTCTGGTAAGAAGAGTCACTATTGCGCTCCCATTGTCGTACACAGGGCAAATAGCACTCGCGTCTGTTCCCAGCATGTACAGTCTATTGGACTGAAGAGGATCTACTGTTCTTGTCAGTTTCCTAAGCAGAGTTGAACTAGATATGGCCGTGTGTGTAGGAAGCACAGTTCTCTTGTTCTGATCAAGCTCACTGTTCTGGCCCTATAGGAAGCACAGAAGAGTAGAAGAGTGCTCTTTTCTCAAAAGCAGAGTGTGTTTCTTGTGAGCAGAGCTAGCGTTTGTTTCCTAGTCCTAAATGGAGTTGAATCACATGCAGTTTCTGGTCCTATGAGCAAGAGTTGTTTTCTGGTAAGGAAAGTCACTATTGCGCACCCATTGCCATACATAGTGAAAATATCACTCGCGTCTGTTCCCAGCAAGTACAGTGTATTGGACTGAAGAGGAGCTACTGTTCTTGTCATTTTCCTAAAAGGAGTTGAAATAGATATGTCCTGTGTGTGTAGGAAACACAGTTCTTTTGTTCTGAGAAAGCACACTGTGCAGACACCATAGGAAACACAGTAGAGTAGATGAGTGCTCTTTTCTCAAAATTAGATTGTGTTTCTTGAAAGGCAAGCTAGTATTTGCTTCCCAGTCAGAAATGGAGTTGAATCCCATGCAGTTTCTGGTCCTACGAGCAAGACTTGTTTTCTGGTAAGAAGAGTCACTATTGGGCTCCCATTGCCCTACACAGAGCAAATAGCACTGGCGCCTGTTTCCAGCAAGTACAGTGTATTGGACTGAAGAGCAGCTACTGTTCTTGTCAGTTTTTTAAGCAGAGTTGAACTAGATATGGCCCGTGTGTGTAGGAAGCACATTTCTTTTGTTCTGAGCAAGCTCACTGTTCGGACACCATAGGAAACACAGTAGAGTAAAAGAGTGCTCTTTTCTGAAAATCAGAGTGTGTTTTTTGTAAGGCAAGCTAGTGTTTTTTTCCCAGTCTTAAATGGAGTTGAATCACATGCAGTTTCTGGTCCCATGAGCAAGAGTTGTTTTCTGGTAAGAAGAGTCACTATTGTGCTCCCATTGTCATACACAGGGCAAATAGCAATGGCATCGGTTCCCAGCATGTACAATGTATTGAACTGAAGAGGATCTACTGTTCTTGTCAGGTTCCTAAGCAGAATTGAATTAGATATGGCCTGTGTGTAGGAAGTACAGTTCTTTTTTTTCTGAGCAAGCTCACTGTGCGGACCCCATACTAAACACAGTAGAGTAGAAGAGTGCTCTTTTCACAAAAGCAGAGTGTGTTTCTTGGAAGGTGAGCTAGCGTTTGTTTCCCTGTCATAAATGGAGTTGAGTCACATGCAGTTTGTGGTCCTATGAGCAAGAGTTGTTTTCTGGTAAGAAGAGTCACTATTGTGCTCCCATTGCCATACACAGGTCAAATAGCACAAGCGTCTGTTCCCAGCAAATACTCTGTATTGGACTGAAGAGGAGCTACTGTTCCTGTCAGTTTCCTAAGCAGAGTTGAATTAGATATGGCCCATGTGTATAGGAAGCACAGTTCTTTTGTTCTGAGCAAGCTCACTGTTCGGACCACTTAGGAAACACAGTAGAGTAGAAGAGTGCTCTTTTCTCAAAAGCAGAGTGTGTATCTTGTAAGGCAAGCTAGAGTTTGTTTCCCAGTCCTAAATGGAGTTGAATCCCATGCAGTTTCTTGTCCAACGAGCAAGAGCTGTTTTCTGGTAAGAAGAGTCACTATTGCGCTCCCATTGTCGTACACAGGGCAAATAGCACTCGCGTCTGTTCCCAGCATGTACAGTCTATTGGACTGAAGAGGATCTACTGTTCTTGTCAGTTTCCTAAGCAGAGTTGAACTAGATATGGCCGTGTGTGTAGGAAGCACAGTTCTCTTGTTCTGATCAAGCTCACTGTTCTGGCCCTATAGGAAGCACAGAAGAGTAGAAGAGTGCTCTTTTCTCAAAAGCAGAGTGTGTTTCTTGTGAGCAGAGCTAGCGTTTGTTTCCTAGTCCTAAATGGAGTTGAATCACATGCAGTTTCTGGTCCTATGAGCAAGAGTTGTTTTCTGGTAAGGAAAGTCACTATTGCGCACCCATTGCCATACATAGTGAAAATATCACTCGCGTCTGTTCCCAGCAAGTACAGTGTATTGGACTGAAGAGGAGCTACTGTTCTTGTCATTTTCCTAAAAGGAGTTGAAATAGATATGTCCTGTGTGTGTAGGAAACACAGTTCTTTTGTTCTGAGAAAGCACACTGTGCAGACACCATAGGAAACACAGTAGAGTAGATGAGTGCTCTTTTCTCAAAATTAGATTGTGTTTCTTGAAAGGCAAGCTAGTATTTGCTTCCCAGTCAGAAATGGAGTTGAATCCCATGCAGTTTCTGGTCCTACGAGCAAGACTTGTTTTCTGGTAAGAAGAGTCACTATTGGGCTCCCATTGCCCTACACAGAGCAAATAGCACTGGCGCCTGTTTCCAGCAAGTACAGTGTATTGGACTGAAGAGCAGCTACTGTTCTTGTCAGTTTTTTAAGCAGAGTTGAACTAGATATGGCCCGTGTGTGTAGGAAGCACATTTCTTTTGTTCTGAGCAAGCTCACTGTTCGGACACCATAGGAAACACAGTAGAGTAAAAGAGTGCTCTTTTCTGAAAATCAGAGTGTGTTTTTTGTAAGGCAAGCTAGTGTTTTTTTCCCAGTCTTAAATGGAGTTGAATCACATGCAGTTTCTGGTCCCATGAGCAAGAGTTGTTTTCTGGTAAGAAGAGTCACTATTGTGCTCCCATTGTCATACACAGGGCAAATAGCAATGGCATCGGTTCCCAGCATGTACAATGTATTGAACTGAAGAGGATCTACTGTTCTTGTCAGGTTCCTAAGCAGAATTGAATTAGATATGGCCTGTGTGTAGGAAGTACAGTTCTTTTTTTTCTGAGCAAGCTCACTGTGCGGACCCCATACTAAACACAGTAGAGTAGAAGAGTGCTCTTTTCACAAAAGCAGAGTGTGTTTCTTGGAAGGTGAGCTAGCGTTTGTTTCCCTGTCATAAATGGAGTTGAGTCACATGCAGTTTGTGGTCCTATGAGCAAGAGTTGTTTTCTGGTAAGAAGAGTCACTATTGTGCTCCCATTGCCATACACAGGTCAAATAGCACAAGCGTCTGTTCCCAGCAAATACTCTGTTTTGGACTGAAGAGGAGCTACTGTTCCTGTCAGTTTCCTAAGCAGAGTTGAATTAGATATGGCCCATGTGTATAGGAAGCACAGTTCTTTTGTTCTGAGCAAGCTCACTGTTCGGACCACTTAGGAAACACAGTAGAGTAGAAGAGTGCTCTTTTCTCAAAAGCAGAGTGTGTATCTTGTAAGGCAAGCTAGAGTTTGTTTCCCAGTCCTAAATGGAGTTGAATCCCATGCAGTTTCTTGTCCAACGAGCAAGAGCTGTTTTCTGGTAAGAAGAGTCACTATTGCGCTCCCATTGTCGTACACAGGGCAAATAGCACTCGCGTCTGTTCCCAGCATGTACAGTCTATTGGACTGAAGAGGATCTACTGTTCTTGTCAGTTTCCTAAGCAGAGTTGAACTAGATATGGCCGTGTGTGTAGGAAGCACAGTTCTCTTGTTCTGATCAAGCTCACTGTTCTGGCCCTATAGGAAGCACAGAAGAGTAGAAGAGTGCTCTTTTCTCAAAAGCAGAGTGTGTTTCTTGTGAGCAGAGCTAGCGTTTGTTTCCTAGTCCTAAATGGAGTTGAGTCACATGCACTTTGTGGTCCTAAGAGCAAGAGATTTTCTCTGGTAAGAAGAGTCACTTTTGCGCTCCCATTGCCATACACACTGCAAATAGCACTGGCGTCTGTTTCCAGCAAGTACAGTGTATTGGACTGAAGAGGAGCTTCTGTTCTTGTCGGTTTCCTAAGCAGAGTTGAACTAGATATGGCCCGTGTGTGTAGGAAGCACAGTTCTTTTGTTCTGAGCAACCTCACTGTTCGGACCCCATAGGAAACACAGTAGAGTAGAAGAGTGCTCTTTTCTCAAAAGCAGAATGTGTTTCTTGTAAGGCAAGCTAGCGTTTGTTTCCCAGTCGTAAATGGAGTTAAGTCACATGCAGTTTTTGGTCCCACGAGCAAGAGTAGTTTTCTGGTAAGAAGAGTCACTATTGGGCTCCCATTGCCATACACAGTACAAATAGCACTCGCGTCTGTTCCCAGCATGTACAGTGTATTGGACTGAAAAGGATCTATTGTTCTTGTCAGTTTCCTCAGCAGAATTGAACTAGATATGGCCTGTGTGTGTAGGAAGCACAGTTCTTTTGTTCTGAGCAAGCTCACTGTTCTTGGCCTAAAGGAAAAACAGTATAGTAGAAGAGTGCTCTTTTCTCAAAAGCAGAGTGTGTTTCTTGTAAGGCGAGCTAGCGTTTGTTTCCCAGTCCTAAATGGAGTTGAATCACATGCAGTTTTTGGTCCTACGAACAAGAGTTCTTTTCTGGTAAGGAAAGTCACTATTGTGCTCCCACTGCCATACACAGTGCAAATTGCACTCGCGTCTTTTCCCACCAAGTACATGGTATTGGACTGAAGAGGAGCTACTATTCTTGTCAGTTTCCTAAGCAGAGTTGAACTAGATATGGCCCGTGTGTGTAGGAAGCACAGTTCTTTTATTCTGAGCAAGCTCAATGTTCGGATCCCAGAGGAAACACAGTAGAGTAGAAGAGTGCTCTTTTCTCAGAAGCAGAGTGTGTTTCTTGTAAGGCGAGCTAGTGTTTGTTTCCCAGTAAGAAATGGAGTTGAATCCCATGCAGTTTCAGGTCCTACGAGCAAGAGTTGTTTTCTGGTAAGAAGAGTCACTATTGTGCTCCCATTGCCATACACAGGTCAAATAGCACAAGCGTCTGTTCCCAGCAAATACTCTGTATTGGACTGAAGAGGAGCTACTGTTCCTGTCAGTTTCCTAAGCAGAGTTGAATTAGATATGGCCCATGTGTATAGGAAGCACAGTTCTTTTGTTCTGAGCAAGCTCACTGTTCGGACCACTTAGGAAACACAGTAGAGTAGAAGAGTGCTCTTTTCTCAAAAGCAGAGTGTGTATCTTGTAAGGCAAGCTAGAGTTTGTTTCCCAGTCCTAAAAGGAGTTGAATCCCATGCAGTTTCTTGTCCAACGAGCAAGAGCTGTTTTCTGGTAAGAAGAGTCACTATTGCGCTCGCATTGTCGTACACAGGGCAAATAGCACTCGCGTCTGTTCCCAGCATGTACAGTCTATTGGACTGAAGAGGATCTACTGTTCTTGTCAGTTTCCTAAGCAGAGTTGAACTAGATATGGCCGTGTGTGTAGGAAGCACAGTTTTCTTGTTCTGATCAAGCTCACTGTTCTGGCCCTATAGGAAGCACAGAAGAGTAGAAGAGTGCTCTTTTCTCAAAAGCAGAGTGTGTTTCTTGTGAGCAGAGCTAGCGTTTGTTTCCTAGTCCTAAATGGAGTTGAGTCACATGCACTTTGTGGTCCTAAGAGCAAGAGATTTTCTCTGGTAAGAAGAGTCACTTTTGCGCTCCCATTGCCATACACACTGCAAATAGCACTGGCGTCTGTTTCCAGCAAGTACAGTGTATTGGACTGAAGAGGAGCTTCTGTTCTTGTCGGTTTCCTAAGCAGAGTTGAACTAGATATGGCCCGTGTGTGTAGGAAGCACAGTTCTTTTGTTCTGAGCAAGCTCACTGTTCGGACCCCATAGGAAACACAGTAGAGTAGAAGAGTGCTCTTTTCTCAAAAGCAGAATGTGTTTCTTGTAAGGCAAGCTAGCGTTTGTTTCCCAGTCGTAAATGGAGTTAAGTCACATGCAGTTTTTGGTCCCACGAGCAAGAGTAGTTTTCTGGTAAGAAGAGTCACTATTGGGCTCCCATTGCCATACACAGTACAAATAGCACTCGCGTCTGTTCCCAGCATGTACAGTGTATTGGACTGAAAAGGATCTATTGTTCTTGTCAGTTTCCTCAGCAGAATTGAACTAGATATGGCCTGTGTGTGTAGGAAGCACAGTTCTTTTGTTCTGAGCAAGCTCACTGTTCTTGGCCTAAAGGAAAAACAGTATAGTAGAAGAGTGCTCTTTTCTCAAAAGCAGAGTGTGTTTCTTGTAAGGCGAGCTAGCGTTTGTTTCCCAGTCCTAAATGGAGTTGAATCACATGCAGTTTTTGGTCCTACGAACAAGAGTTCTTTTCTGGTAAGGAAAGTCACTATTGTGCTCCCACTGCCATACACAGTGCAAATTGCACTCGCGTCTTTTCCCACCAAGTACATGGTATTGGACTGAAGAGGAGCTACTATTCTTGTCAGTTTCCTAAGCAGAGTTGAACTAGATATGGCCCGTGTGTGTAGGAAGCACAGTTCTTTTATTCTGAGCAAGCTCAATGTTCGGATCCCAGAGGAAACACAGTAGAGTAGAAGAGTGCTCTTTTCTCAGAAGCAGAGTGTGTTTCTTGTAAGGCGAGCTAGTGTTTGTTTCCCAGTAAGAAATGGAGTTGAATCCCATGCAGTTTCAGGTCCTACGAGCAAGAGTTGTTTTCTGGTAAGAAGAGTCACTATTGTGCTCCCATTGCCATACACAGGTCAAATAGCACAAGCGTCTGTTCCCAGCAAATACTCTGTATTGGACTGAAGAGGAGCTACTGTTCCTGTCAGTTTCCTAAGCAGAGTTGATGTAGATATGTCCCGTGCGTGTAGGAAGCACAGTTCTTTTGTTCTGAGCAAACTCACTGTTCGGACCCCATAGGAAACACAGTAGAGTAGAAGAGTGCTCTTTTCTCAAAAGCAGAGTGTGTTTCTTGTAATCGAGCTAGATTTGTTTCCCAGTCCTAAATGGAGTTGAGTCACATGCAGTTTCTGGTCCTATGAGCAAGAGTTGTTTTCTGGTAAGAAGAGTCACTATTGCGCTCCAATTGTCATACACAGTGCAAATAGGACTAGCGTCTATTCCCAGCAAGTACAGTGTATTGGACTGAAGAGGATCTACTATTCTTGTCAGTTTCCTAAGCAGAGTTTAACTAGATATGGCCCGTGTGTGTAGGATGCACAGTTCTTTTGTTCTGAGCAAGTTCACTGTTCGGATCCCAGAGAAAACAAAGTAGAGTAGAAGAGTGCTCTTTTCTCAAAAGCAGAGTGTGTTTCTTGTAAGGCGAGCTAGCGTTTGTTTCCCAGTCCTAAATGGAGTTGAATCATATGCAGTTTCTGATCCTACGAGCAAGAGATGTTTTCTGTTAAGGAAAGTAACTATTGTGCTCCCATTGCCACACACAGTGCAAATAGCACTCGAGTCTGTTCCCAGCGAGTACAGTGTATTGGACGGAAGAGGAGCTACTTGTCATTTTCCTAAGCAGAGTTGAACTAGATATGGCCCGTGTGTGTAGGAAGCACAGTGCTTTTGTTCTGAGCAAGCTCACAGTTCGGACCCCATAGGAAAACCAGTAGAGTAGAAGAGTGCCCTTTTCTCAAAAGCAGAGTGTGTTTCTTGTAAGGCGAGCTAGCGTTTGTTTCCCAGTCCTAAAAGGAGTTGAATCCCATGCAGTTTCTGGTCCTACGAGCAAGTGTTGTTTTCTGGTAAAAAGAGTCACTATTGTGTTCCCATTGCCATACACAGTGCAAATAGAACTCGCGTCTGTTCCCAGCAAGTACAGTGTATTGGACTGAAGAGGAGCTCCTGTTCTTGTCAGTTTCCTAAGCAGAGTTGAACTAGATATGGCTCGTGTGTGTAGGAAGCACAGTTCTTTTGTTCTGAGCAAGCTTTCTGTTCTGGCCCTATAGGAAACACAGTAGAGTAAAAGAGTGCTCTTCTCTCAAAAGCAGAGTGTGTTTCTTGTAAGGCGAGCTAGCGTTTGTTTCCCAGTCCTAAATGGAGTTGAATCACATGCAGGTTTTGGTGCTATGAGCAAGAGTTGTTTTCTGGTAAGGAAAGTCACTATTGCGCTCCCTTTGCCATACACAGTGCAAATAGCACTCACGTCTGTTTCCAGCAAGTACAGTGTATTGGACTGAAGAGGATCTAATGTTCTTGTCAGTTTCCTAAGCAGAGTTAAACTAGATATGGCCCGTGTGTGTAAGAAGCACAGTTCTTTTGTTCTGAGCAAGCTCACTGATCAGACCCCATAGGAATCACAGTAGAGTAGAAGAGTGCTCTTTTCTCTAAAGATGAGTGTTTTTCTTGTAAGTCGAGCTAGAGTTTGGTTCCCAGTCCTAAATGGAGTTGAATCACATGCAGTTTCTGGTCCTACGAGCAAGAGTTGTTTTCTGGTAAGAAGAGTCACTATTGTGCTCCCATTGTCATACACAGGGCAAATAGCACTCGCGTCTGTTCCCAGCATGTACAGTGTATTGGACTGAAGAGGATCTACTGTTTTTGTCTGTTTCCTAAGAAGAATTGAACTAGATATGGCCGTGTGTGTAGGAAGCACAGTTCTTTTGTTCTGAGCAAGCTCACTGTTTTGGCCCTATAGGAAACACAGTAGAGTAGAAGAGTGCTCTTTTCTCAAAAGCAGAGTGTGTTTCTTGTAAGACGAGCTAGCGTTTGTTTCCCAGGCATAAATGGAGTTGAATCACATGCAGTTTTTGGTCCTACGAGCTAGAGTTGTTTTCTGGTAAAGAAAGTCACTATTGAGCTCCCATTGCCATACATAGTGCAAATAGCACTCGCGTCTGTTCCCAGCAAGTACACTGTATTGGACTGAAGATGAGCTACTGTTCTTCTCAGTTTCCTAAGCAGAGTTGAACTAGATATGGCCCCTGTGTGTAGGAAGCACAGTTCTTTTGTTCTGAGCAAACTCACTATTCTGGCCCTATAGGAAACACAGCAGAGTAGAAGAGTGCTCTTTTCTCAAAAGCAGAGTGTGTTTCTTGTAAGGCAAGCTAGCGTTTGGTTCCCAGTCCTAAATGGAGTTGAATCACATGCAGTTTGCGGTCCTACGAGCAAGAGTTCTTTTCTGGTCAGAAGAGTCACTATTGTGCTCCCATTGCCATACACAGTGCAAATAGCACTCGCGTCTGTTCCCAGCAAGTACAGTGTATTGGACTGAAGAGGAGCTACTGTTCTTTTCAGTTTCCTAAGCAGAGTTGAACTAGGTATGGCCAGTGGGTGTAGGAAGCTAAGTTTTTTTGTTCTGAGCAAGCTCACTGTTCGGACCCCATAGGAAACACAGTAGAGTACCAGAGTGCTCTTTTCTCAAAACGAGAGTATGTTTCTTGTAAGGTGAGCTAGTGTTTGTTTCCCAGTCCTAAATGGAGTTGAATCACATGCAGTTTCTGGTCCTACGAGCAAGAGTTGTTTTCTGGTAAGAAGAGTCACTATTGCGCTCGCGTTGTCATACACAGGGCAAATAGCACTGGCGTCTGTTCCAAGAATGTACAGTGTATTGGACTGAAGAGGATCTACTACTCTTGTCAGTTTCCTAACCAGAATTGAACTAGATATGGCCGTGTGTGTAGGAAGCACAGTTCTATAGTTCAGAGCAAGCTTACTGTTTTGGCCTTATAGGAAACACAGTAGAGTAGAAGAGTGCTCTTTTCTCAAAAGCAGAGTTTGTTTCTTGTAAGGCGAGCTAGCGTTTGTTTCCCAGTACTAAATGGAGTTGAATCACATGCAGTTTTTGGTCCTACGAACAAGAGTTCTTTTCTGGTAAGGAAAGTCACTATTGCGCTTCCACTGCCATACACAGTGCAAATAGCTCTCGCGTCTGTTCCCACCAAGTGCAGGGTATTGGACTGAAGAGGAGCTACTGTTCTTGTAAGTTTCCTAAGCAGAGTTGAACTAGATATGGCCCGTGTGTGTAGGAAGCACAGTTCTTTTGTTCTGAGCAAGCTCACTGTTCGGATCCCATAGGAAACACAGTAGAGTAAAAGAGTGGTCTTTTCTCAAAAGCAGAGTGTGTTTCTTGTAAGGCGAGCTAGTATTTGTTTCCCAGTAAGAAATGGAGTTGAATCCCATGCAGTTTCTGGTCCTAAGAGCAAGAGTTGTTATCTGGTAAGAAGAGTCACTATTGCGCTCCCATTTCCATACACAGTGCAAATAGCACTCGTGTCTGTTCACAGCAAGTACAGTGTATTGGAATGAAGAGGAGCTACTGTTCTTGTCAGTTTCCTAAGCAGAGTTGAAGTAGATATGTCCCTTGTGTGTAGGAAGCACAGTTCTTTTGTTCTGAGCAAGCTCATTGTTCGGACCCCATAGGAAACACAGTAGAGTAGAAGAGTGCTCTTTTCTCAAAAGCAGAGTGTGTTTCTTGTAATCGAGCTAGCGTTTGTTTCCCAGTCCTAAATGGAGTTGTGTCACATGCAGTTTCTGGTCCTATGAGCAAGAGTTGTTTTCTGGTAAGAAGAGTCACTCTTGCGCTCCCACTGTCATACACAGGGCAAATAGCACTGGCGTCTGTTCCCAGCATGTACAGTGTATTGGACTGAAGAGGATCTACTGTTCTTGTCAGTTTCCTAAGCAGAGTTGAACTAGATATAGTCGGTGTGTGTAGGAAGCACAGTTCTTTTGTTCTGAGCAAGCTCACTATTCTGGCTCTACAAAAAAACACATTAGACTAGAAGAGTGCTCTTTTCTCAAAAGCAGAGTTTGTTTATTGTAAGGCGAGCTAGCGTTTGTTTCCCAGTTATAAATGGAGTTGAATCACGTGCAGTTTCTTGTCCTATGAGCAAGAGTTGTTTTCTGGTAAGAAGAGTCACTATTGCGCTCCCATTAACATACACAGGGCAAATAGCACTGGCGTCTGTTCCCAGCAAGTACAGTGTATGGGACAGAAGAGGATCTACTGTTCTTGTCAGTTTCTTAAGCAGAATTGAACTAGATATGGCCGTGTGTGTAGGAAGCACAGTTCTTTTGTTCTGACCAAGCTCACGGTTTTGGCCCTGTAGGAGACACAGTAGAGTAGAAGAGTGCTCTTTTCTCAAAAGCAGAGTGTGTTTCTTGTAAGGTGAGCTAGCGTTTGTTTCCCAGTCCTAAATGGAGTTGAATCACATGCAGTTTTTGGTCCTACGAGCTAGAGTTGTTTTCTGGTAAGGAAAGTCACTATTGAGATCCCATTGCCATACATAGTGCAAATAGCACTCGCGTCTGTTCCCAGCAAGTACAGTGTATTGGACTCAAGATGAGCTACTGTTCTTCTCAGTTTCCTAAGCAGAGTTGAACTAGATATGGCCCCTGTATGTAGGAAGCACAGTTCTTTTGTTCTGAGCAAGCTCACTATTCTGGCCCTATAGGAAACACAGTAGAGTAGAAGAGTGCTCTTTTCTCAAAAGCAGAGTGTTTTTCTTGTAAAGCGAGCTGGTGTTTGTTTCGCAGTCCCAAATGGAGTTGAATCACATGCAGGTTCTGGTCCTACGAGCAAGAGTTTTTTTCTGGTAAGAAGAGTCACTATTGAGCTCCCATTGTCATACAAAGGGCAAATAGCACTGGCGTCTGTTCCCACCAAGTACAGTGTATTGGACTGAGGAGGAGCTACTGTTCTTCTCAGTTTCCTAAGCAGAGTTGAACTAGATATGGCCCGTGTGTGTAGGAAGCACAGTTCTTTTGTTCTGAGCAAGCTCACTATTCTGGTCCTATAGGAAATACAGTAGAGTAGAAGAGTGCTCTTTTCTCAAGAGCAGAGAGTGTTTCTTGTAAGGCGAGCTAGCGTTTGTTTCCCGTCCTAAATGGAGTTGAGTCACATGCAGTTTCTGGTCCTATGAGCAAGAGTTGTTTTCTGGTAAGAAGAGTCACTATTTTGCTCCCATTGCCATATACAGTGCAAAGAGGACAGGCGTCTGTTCCCATTAAGTACAGTGTATTGGACTGAAGAGGAGCTACTGTTCTTGTCAGTTTCCTAAGCAGAGTTGAACTAGATATGGCCCGTGTGTGTAGGAAGCACAGTTCTTTTGTACTGTAAGCTCACTCATCGAACCCATAGGAAACACATTAGAGTAGAAGAGTGCCCTTTTCTCAAAAGCAGAGTGTTTTTCTTGCAAGGCAAGGTAGCGTTTGTTGCACAGTCCTAAATGTAGTTGAATCACATGCAGTTTCTGGTCCTACGTTCAAGAGTTTTTTTTTTTCTGGTTAGAAGAGTCACTATTGAACTCAAGTTGTCATACACAGGGCAAATAGCACTGGCGTCTGTTCCCAGCAAGTACAGTGTATGGACTGAAGAGGAGCTACTGTTCTTGTCAGTTTCCTAAGCAGAGTTGAACTAGATATAGCCCGTGTGTGTAGGAAGCACAGTTCTTTTGTTCTGAGCAAGCTCACTGTTTGGACCCCAAAGGAAACACAGTAGAGTAGAAGAGTGATCTTTTCTCAAAAGCAGAGTGTGTTTCTTGTAAGGCGAGCTAGCGTTTGTTTCGCAGTCCTAAATGGAGTTGAATCACATGTAGTTTTTGATCCTAAGATCAAGAGTTGTTTTCTGGTAAGTAAAGTCACTATTGTGCTCCCATTGCCACACACAGTGCAAAGAGGACTCGCGTCTGTTCCCATCAAGTACAGTGTATTGGACTGAAGAGGAGCTACTGTTCTTGTCAGTTTCCTAAGCAGAGTTGAACTAGATATGGCCCCTGTGTGTAGGAAGCACAGTTCTTTTGTTCTGAGCAAGCTGACTGTTCGGACCCCATAGGAAACACAGTAGAGTAGAAGAGTGCTCTTTTCTCAAAAGCAGAGTGTGTTTCTTGTAAGGCGAGCTAGTGTTTGTTTTCCAGTCTGAAATGGAGTTGAATCCCATGCAGTTTCTGGTCCTACAAGCAAGAGATGTTTTCTGGTAAGAAGAGTCACTATTGTGCTCCCATTGCCACATACAGTGCAAATAGCTCTCGCGTCTGTGCCCAGCAAGTACAGTGTATTGGACTGAAGAGGAGCTACTGTTCTTGTCAGTTTCCTGAGCAGAGTTAAACTAGATATGGCCCGTGTGTGTAGGAAGCACAGTTCTTTTGTTCTGAGCAAGCTCACTGTTCTGGCCCTATAGGAAACACAGTAGAGTAGAAGAGTGATCTTTTCTCAAAAGCAAAGTGTGTTTCTTCTAAGGCAAGCTAGTGTTTGTTTCCCAGTCCTAAATGGAGTTGAATCACATGCAGTGTCTGGTCATACGAGCAAGAGTTGTTTTCTGGTAAGAAGAGTCACTATTGCGCTCCCATTTTCATACACAGGGCAAATAGCACTGGCATCTGTTCCCAGCATGTACAGTGTATTGGACTGAAGATGATCTACTGTTCTTGTCAGTTTCCTAAGCAGAGTTGAACTAGATATAGTCGGTGTGTGTAGGAAGCACAGTTCTTTTGTTCTGAGCAAGCTCACTATTCTGGCCTTACAAAAAACACATTAGACTAGAAGAGTGCTCTTTTCTCAAAAGCAGAGTGTGTTTCTTGTAAGGCGAGCTAGCGTTTGTTTCCCAGTCCTAAATGGAGTTGAATCACATGCAGTTTTTGGTCCTAAGAGCTAGAGTTGTTTTCTGGTAAGGAAAGTCACTATTGAGCTCCCATTGCCTTACATAGTGTAAATAGCATTCGCATCTGTTCCCAGCAAGTACACTGTATTGGACTGAAGATGAGCTACTGTTCTTCTAAGTTTCCTAAGAAGAGTTGAACTAGATATGGCCCCTGTGCATAGGAAGCACAGTTCTTTTTTTCTGAGCAAGCTCACTATTCTGGCCCTGTAGGAAACACAGTAGAGTAGAAGAGTGCTCTTTTCTCAAAAGCAGAGTGTGTTTCTCGTAAAGCGAGCTAGCGTTTGGTTCCCAGTCTTAAATAGAGTTGAATCACACACAGTTTCTGGTCCTACGAGCTAAAGTTGTTTTCTGTTAAGGAAAGTCACTATTGCGCTCCCAGTGACATACACAGTGCAAAAAGCACTCGCGTCATTTCCCAGCAAGTACAGTGTATTGGACTGAAGTGGAGCTACTGTTCTCGTCAGTTTCTTAAGTAGAGTTGAACTAGATATGGCCCGTGTGTGTAGGAAGCACAGTTCTTTTGTTCTGAGCAAGCTCACTGTTCGGACTCCATAGGAAACACTGTAGAGTAGAAGAGTGCTCTATTCTCAAAAGAAGAGAGTGTTTCTTGTAAGGCGAGCTAGCGTTTGTTTACCGTCCTAAAAGGAGTTGAATCACATGCAGTTTCTGGTCCTACGAGCAAGAGTTGTTTTCTGGTAAGAAGAGTCACTATTGTGCTCCCATTGCCATACACAGTGCAAATAGCACTCGCGTCTGTTCCCAGGAAGTACAGTGTATTGGAATGAGGAGGAGCTACTGTTCTTCTTCAGTTTCCCAAGCAGAGTTGAATTAGATATGACTCATGTGTGTAGGAAGCACACTTCTTTTGTTCTGAGCAAGCTCACTGTACGGACCCCATAGGAAACACAGTTGGGTAGAAGAGTGCTCTTTTCTCAAAAGCAGAGTGTGTTTCTTGTAAGGCGAGCTAGTGTTTGTTTCCCAGTCCTAAATGGAGTTGAATCACATGCAGATTCTGGTTCTACGAGCAAGAGTTGTTTTCTGGTAAGAAGAGTCACTCTTGCGCTCCCATTGTCATACACAGGGCAAATAGCACTGGCGTCTATTCCCAGCAAGTACAGGGTATTGGACTGAAGAGGAGCTACTGTTCTTGTCAGTTTACTAAGCAGAGTTGAACTAGGTATAGCCCGTGTGTGTAGGAAGCACAGTTCTTTTGTTCTGAGCAAGGTCACTATTCTGGCCCTATAGGAAACACCGCAGAGTATAAGAGTGCTCTTTTCTCAAAAGCAGAGTGTGTTTCTTGTAAGGCGAGCTAGCGTTTGTTTCCCATTCTTAAAAGGAGTTGAGTCACATGCAGTTTCTGGTCCTACGAGCAAGAATTTTTTTCTGGTAGGGAAAGTCACTATTGTGCTCCCATTGTCATTCACAGGGCAAATAGCACTGGCGTCTGTTCCTAGCAAGTACAGTGTATTGGACTGAAGAGGAGCTACTGTTCTTGTCAGTTTCCTAAGCAGTGTTGAACTAGATATAACCCGTGTGTGTAGGAAGCACAGTTCTTTTATTCTGAGCAAGCTCACTATTCTGGCCCTAAAAGAATCACAGTAGAGTAGAAGAGTGCTCTTTTCTCAAATCAGAATGTGTTTCTTGTAATGTGAGCTAGCATTTGTTTCCCAGTCCTACATGTAGTTGAATCACATGCAGTTTTTGATCCTACGAGCAAGAGTTGTTTTCTGGTAAGGAAAGTCACTATTGTGCTCCCATTGCATTACACAGTGCAAAAAGCACTGGCGACTGTTCCCAGCATGTACAGTGTATTGGCCTGAAAAGGAGCTACTGTTCTTGTCAGTTTGCTAAGCAGAGTTGAACTAACATGGCCCGTGTGTGTAGGAAGCACAGTTCTTTTGTTCTGAGCAAGCTAACTGTTCTGGCCCTATTGGAAACACAGTAGAGTAGAAGAGTGCTCTTTTCTCAAAAGCAGAGTGTGTTTCTTGTAAGGCGAGCTAGCGTTTGTTTCCCAGTCCTAAATGGAGTTGAATCACATGCAGTTTCTGGTCCTACGAGCAAGAGTTGTTTTCTGGTAAGAAGAGTCACTATTGTGCTCCCATTGTCATACACAGGGCAAATAGCACTCGAGTCTGTTTTCAGCATGTACAGTGTATTGGACTGAAGAGGATCTACTGTTCTTGTCAGTTTCCTAAGAAGAATTGAACTAGATATGGCCGTGAGTGTAGGAAGCACAGTTTTTTGTTCTGAGCAAGCTCACTGTTTTGGCCCTATAGGAAATACAGTAGAGTAGAAGAGTGCTCTTTTCTCAAAAGCAGAGTGTGTTTCATGTATGGCGAGCTAGCGTTTGTTTCACAGTTCTAAATGGAGTTGAATCACATGTAGTTTTTGATCCTACGAGCAAGAGTTTTTTCTGGTAAGGAAAGTCACTATTGTGCTCCCATTGTCACACACAGTGCAAAGAGGACTCGCGTCTGTTCCCATCAAGTACAATGTATTGGACTGAAGAGGAGCTACTGTTCTTGTCAGTTTCCTAAGCAGAGTTGAAGTAGATTTGTCCCGTGTGTGTAGGAAGCACAGTTCTTTTGTTCTGAGCAAGCTCACTGTTCGGACCCCATAGGAAACACAGTAGAGTAGAAGAGTGCTCTTTTCTCAAAAGCAGAGTGTGTTTCTTGTAATCAAGCTAGTGTTTGTTTCCCAGTCCTAAATGGAGTTGAGTCCCATGCAGTTTCTGGTCCTACGAGCAAGAGTTGTTTTCTGGTAAGAAGAGTCACTATTGCGCTCCCATTGTCATACACAGGGCAAATAGCACTGGCGTCTGTTCCCAGCATGTACAGTGTATTGGCCTGAAAAGGAGCTACTGTTCTTGTCAGTTTGCTAAGCAGAGTTGAACTAGACATGGCCCGTGTGTGTAGAAGCACATTTCTTTTGTTCTGAGCAAGCTCACTGTTCTGGCCCTATAGGAAACACAGTAGAGTAGAAGAGTGCTCTTTTCTCAAAAGCAGAGTGTGTTTCTTGTAAGGCAAGCTAGCGTTTGTTTCCCAGTTCTAAATGGAGTTGAATCACATGCAGTTTCTGGTCCTACGAGCAATAGTTGTTTTCTGGTAAGAAGAGTCACTATTGTGCTCCCATTGTCATACACAGGGCAAATAGCACTCGCGTCTGTTACCAGCATGTACAGTGTATTGGACTGAAGAGGATCTACTGTTCTTGTCTGTTTCCTAAGCAGAATTGAACTAGATATGGCCGTGTGTGTAGGAAGCACAGTTCTTTTGTTCTGAGCAAGCTCACTCTTTTGGCCCTATAGGAAACACAGTAGAGTAGAAGAGTGCTCTTTTCTCAAAAGCAGAGTGTGTTTCTTGTAAGGCGAGCTAGCGTTTGTTTCCCAGTCCTAAATGGAGTTGAATCACATGCAGTTTTTGGTCCTACGAGCTAGAGTTGTTTTCTGGTAAGGAAAGTCACTATTGAGATCCCATTGCCATACATAGTGCAAATAGCACTCGCGTCTGTTCCCAGCAAGTACAGTGTATTGGACTCAAGATGAGCTACTGTTCTTCTCAGTTTCCTAAGCAGAGTTGAACTAGATATGGCCCCTGTATGTAGGAAGCACAGTTCTTTTGTTCTGAGCAAGCTCACTATTCTGGCCCTATAGGAAACACAGTAGAGTAGAAGAGTGCTCTTTTCTCAAAAGCAGAGTGTTTTTCTTGTAAAGCGAGCTGGTGTTTGTTTCGCAGTCCTAAATGGAGTTGAATCACATGCAGGTTCTGGTCCTACGAGCAAGAGTTTTTTTCTGGTAAGAAGAGTCACTATTGAGCTCCCATTGTCATACAAAGGGCAAATAGCACTGGCGTCTGTTCCCACCAAGTACAGTGTATTGGACTGAGGAGGAGCTACTGTTCTTCTCAGTTTCCTAAGCAGAGTTGAACTAGATATGGCCCGTGTGTGTAGGAAGCAAAGTTCTTTTGTTCTGAGCAAGCTCACTATTCTGGTCCTATAGGAAATACAGTAGAGTAGAAGAGTGCTCTTTTCTCAAAAGCAGAGAGTGTTTCTTGTAAGGCGAGCTAGCGTTTGTTTCCCGTCCTAAATGGAGTTGAATCACATGCAGTTTCTGGTCCTATGAGCAAGAGTTGTCTTCTGGTAAGAAGAGTCACTATTTTGCTCCCATTGCCAAATACAGTGCAAAGAGGACAGGCGTCTGTTCCCATTAAGTACAGTGTATTGGACTGAAGAGGAGCTACTGTTCTTGTCAGTTTCCTAAGCAGAGTTGAACTAGATATGGCCCGTGTGTGTAGGAAGCACAGTTCTTTTGTACTGTAAGCTCACTCATCGAACCCATAGGAAACACATTAGAGTAGAAGAGTGCCCTTTTCTCAAAAGCAGAGTGTTTTTCTTGCAAGGCAAGGTAGCGTTTGTTCCACAGTCCTAAATGTAGTTGAATCACATGCAGTTTCTGGTCCTACGTTCAAGAGTTTTTTTTTCTGGTTAGAAGAGTCACTATTGAACTCCCGTTGTCATACACAGGGCAAATAGCACTGGCGTCTGTTCCCAGCAAGTACAGTGTATGGACTGAAGAGGAGCTACTGTTCTTGTCAGTTTCCTAAGCAGAGTTGAACTAGATAAAGCCCGTGTGTGTAGGAAGCACAGTTCTTTTGTTCTGAGCAAGCTCACTGTTTGGACCCCAAAGGAAACACAGTAGAGTAGAAGAGTGATCTTTTCTCAAAAGCAGAGTGTGTTTCTTGTAAGGCGAGCTAGCGTTTGTTTCGCAGTCCTAAATGGAGTTGAATCACATGTAGTTTTTGATCCTAAGATCAAGAGTTGTTTTCTGGTATGTAAAGTCACTATTGTGCTCCCATTGCCACACACAGTGCAAAGAGGACTCGCGTCTGTTCCCATCAAGTACAGTGTATTGGACTGAAGAGGAGCTACTGTTCTTGTCAGTTTCCTAAGAGGAGTTGAACTAGATATGGCCCCTGTGTGTAGGAAGCACAGTTCTTTTGTTCTGAGCAAGCTGACTGTTCGGACCCCATAGGAAACACAGTAGAGTAGAAGAGTGCTCTTTTCTCAAAAGCAGAGTGTGTTTCTTGTAAGGCGAGCTAGTGTTTGTTTTCCAGTCTGAAATGGAGTTGAATCCCATGCAGTTTCTGGTCCTACGAGCAAGAGATGTTTTCTGGTAAGAAGAGTCACTATTGTGCTCCCATTGCCACATACAGTGCAAATAGCTCTCGCGTCTGTGCCCAGCAAGTACAGTGTATTGGACTGAAGAGGAGCTACTGTTCTTGTCAGTTTCCTGAGCAGAGTTAAACTAGATATGGCCCGTGTGTGTAATAAGCACAGTTCTTTTGTTCTGAGCAAGCTCACTGTTCTGGCCCTATAGGAAACACAGTAGAGTAGAAGAGTGATCTTTTCTCAAAAGCAAAGTGTGTTTCTTCTAGGGCAAGCTAGTGTTTGTTTCCCAGTCCTAAATGGAGTTGAATCACATGCAGTGTCTGGTCATACGAGCAAGAGTTGTTTTCTGGTAAGAAGAGTCACTATTGCGCTCCCATTTTCATACACAGGGCAAATAGCACTGGCATCTGTTCCCAGCATGTACAGTGTATTGGACTGAAGAGGATCTACTGTTCTTGTCAGTTTCCTAAGCAGAGTTGAACTAGATATAGTCGGTGTGTGTAGGAAGCACAGTTCTTTTGTTCTGAGCAAGCTCACTATTCTGGCCTTACAAAAAACACATTAGACTAGAAGAGTGCTCTTTTCTCAAAAGCAGAGTGTGTTTCTTGTAAGGCGAGCTAGCGTTTGTTTCCCAGTCCTAAATGGAGTTGAATCACATGCAGTTTTTGGTCCTAAGAGCTAGAGTTGTTTTCTGGTAAGGAAAGTCACTATTGAGCTCCCATTGCCATACATAGTGTAAATAGCATTCGCATCTGTTCCCAGCAAGTACACTGTATTGGACTGAAGATGAGCTACTGTTCTTCTAAGTTTCCTAAGAAGAGTTGAACTAGATATGGCCCCTGTGCATAGGAAGCACAGTTCTTTTTTTCTGAGCAAGCTCACTATTCTGGCCCTGTAGGAAACACAGTAGAGTAGAAGAGTGCTCTTTTCTCAAAAGCAGAGTGTGTTTCTCGTAAAGCGAGCTAGCGTTTGGTTCCCAGTCTTAAATAGAGTTGAATCACACACAGTTTCTGGTCCTACGAGCTAAAGTTGTTTTCTGTTAAGGAAAGTCACTATTGCGCTCCCAGTGACATACACAGTGCGAAAAGCACTCGCGTCATTTCCCAGCAAGTACAGTGTATTGGACTGAAGTGGAGCTACTGTTCTCGTCAGTTTCTTAAGTAGAGTTGAACTAGATATGGCCCGTGTGTGTAGGAAGCACAGTTCTTTTGTTCTGAGCAAGCTCACTGTTCGGACTCCATAGGAAACACTGTAGAGTAGAAGAGTGCTCTATTCTCAAAAGAAGAGAGTGTTTCTTGTAAGGCGAGCTAGCGTTTGTTTACCGTCCTAAAAGGCGTTGAATCACATGCAGTTTCTGGTCCTACGAGCAATAGTTGTTTTCTGGTAAGAAGAGACACTATTGTGCTCCCATTGCCATACACAGTGCAAATAGCACTCGCGTCTGTTCCCAGGAAGTACAGTGTATTGGAATGAGGAGGAGCTACTGTTCTTCTTCAGTTTCCCAAGCAGAGTTGAATTAGATATGACTCATGTGTGTAGGAAGCACACTTCTTTTGTTCTGAGCAAGCTCACTGTACGGACCCCATAGGAAACACAGTTGGGTAGAAGAGTGCTCTTTTCTCAAAAGCAGAGTGTGTTTCTTGTAAGGCGAGCTAGTGTTTGTTTCCCAGTCCTAAATGGAGTTGAATCACATGCAGATTCTGGTTCTACGAGCAAGAGTTGTTTTCTGGTAAGAAGAGTCACTCTTGCGCTCCCATTGTCATACACAGGGCAAATAGCACTGGCGTCTATTCCCAGCAAGTACAGGGTATTGGACTGAAGAGGAGCTACTGTTCTTGTCAGTTTACTAAGCAGAGTTGAACTAGGTATAGCCCGTGTGTGTAGGAAGCACAGTTCTTTTGTTCTGAGCAAGGTCACTATTCTGGCCCTATAGGAAACACCGCAGAGTATAAGAGTGCTCTTTTCTCAAAAGCAGAGTGTGTTTCTTGTAAGGCGAGTTAGTGTTTGTTTCCCAGTCTTAAAAGGAGTTGAGTCACATGCAGTTTCTCGTCCTACGAGCAAGAATTTTTTTCTGGTAGGGAAAGTCACTATTGCGCTCCCATTGTCATTCACAGAGCAAATAGCACTGGCGTCTGTTCCTAGCAAGTACAGTGTATTGGACTGAAGAGGAGCTACTGTTCTTGTCAGTTTCCTAAGCAGTGTTGAACTAGATATAACCCGTGTGTGTAGGAAGCACAGTTCTTTTATTCTGAGCAAGCTCACTATTCTGGCCCTAAAAGAATCACAGTAGAGTAGAAGAGTGCTCTTTTCTCAAATCAGAATGTGTTTCTTGTAATGTGAGCTAGCATTTGTTTCCCAGTCCTACATGTAGTTGAATCACATGCAGTTTTTGATCCTACGAGCAAGAGTTGTTTTCTGGTAAGGAAAGTCACTATTGTGCTCCCATTGCATTACACAGTGCAAAAAGCACTGGCGACTGTTCCCAGCATGTACAGTGTATTGGCCTGAAAAGGAGCTACTGTTCTTGTCAGTTTGCTAAGCAGAGTTGAACTAGACATGGCCCGTGTGTGTAGGAAGCACAGTTCTTTTGTTCTGAGCAAGCTAACTGTTCTGGCCCTATTGGAAACACAGTAGAGTAGAAGAGTGCTCTTTTCTCAAAAGCAGAGTGTGTTTCTTGTAAGGCGAGCTAGCGTTTGTTTCCCAGTCCTAAATGGAGTTGAATCACATGCAGTTTCTGGTCCTACGAGCAAGAGTTGTTTTCTGGTAAGAAGAGTCACTATTGTGCTCCCATTGTCATACACAGGGCAAATAGCACTCGAGTCTGTTTTCAGCATGTACAGTGTATTGGACTGAAGAGGATCTACTGTTCTTGTCAGTTTCCTAAGAAGAATTGAACTAGATATGGCCGTGTGTGTAGGAAGCACAGTTTTTTGTTCTGAGCAAGCTCACTGTTTTGGCCCTATAGGAAACACAGTAGAGTAGAAGAGTGCTCTTTTCTCAAAAGCAGAGTGTGTTTCATGTATGGCGAGCTAGCGTTTGTTTCACAGTTCTAAATGGAGTTGAATCACATGTAGTTTTTGATCCTACGAGCAAGAGTTTTTTCTGGTAAGGAAAGTCACTATTGTGCTCCCATTGTCACACACAGTGCAAAGAGGACTCGTGTCTGTCCCATCAAGTACAATGTATTGGACTGAAGAGGAGCTACTGTTCTTGTCAGTTTCCTAAGCAGAGTTGAAGTAGATTTGTCCCGTGTGTGTAGGAAGCACAGTTCTTTTGTTCTGAGCAAGCTCACTGTTCGGACCCCATAGGAACGACAGTAGAGTAGAAGAGTGCTCTTTTCTCAAAAGCAGAGTGTGTTTCTTGTAATCAAGCTAGTGTTTGTTTCCCAGTCCTAAATGGAGTTGAGTCCCATGCACTTTCTGGTACTACGAGCAAGAGTTGTTTTCTGGTAAGAAGAGTCACTATTGCGCTCCCATTGTCATACACAGGGCAAATAGCACTGGCGTCTGTTCCCAGCATGTACAGTGTATTGGCCTGAAAAGGAGCTACTGTTCTTGTCAGTTTGCTAAGCAGAGTTGAACTAGACACGGCCCGTGTGTGTAGGAAGCACATTTCTTTTGTTCTGAGCAAGCTCACTGTTCTGGCCCTATAGGAAACACAGTAGAGTAGAAGAGTGCTCTTTTCTCAAAAGCAGAGTGTGTTTCTTGTAAGGCAAGCTAGCGTTTGTTTCCCAGTCCTAAATGGAGTTGAATCACATGCAGTTTCTGGTCCTACGAGCAATAGTTGTTTTCTGGTAAGAAGAGTCACTATTGTGCTCCCATTGTCATACACAGGGCAAATAGCACTCGCGTCTGTTACCAGCATGTACAGTGTATTGGACTGAAGAGGATCTACTGTTCTTGTCTGTTTCCTAAGCAGAATTGAACTAGATATGGCCGTGTGTGTAGGAAGCACAGTTCTTTTGTTCTGAGCAAGCTCACTCTTTTGGCCCTATAGGAAACACAGTAGAGTAGAAGAGTGCTCTTTTCTCAAAAGCAGAGTGTGTTTCTTGTAAGGTGAGCTAGCGTTTGTTTCCCAGTCCTAAATGGAGTTGAATCACATGCAGTTTTTGGTCCTACGAGCTAGAGTTGTTTTCTGGTAAAGAAAGTCACTATTGAGCTCCCATTGCCATACATAGTGCAAATAGCACTCGCCTCTGTTCCCAGCAAGTACACTGTATTGGACTAAAGATGAGCTACTGTTCTTCTCAGTTTCCTAAGCAGAGTTGAACTAGATATGGCCCCTGTGTGTAGGAAGCACAGTTATTTTATTCTGAGCAAACTCACTATTCTGGCCCTATAGGAAACACAGTAGAGTAGAAGAGTGTTCTTTTCTCAAAAGCAGAGTGTGTTTCTTGTAAGGCAAGCTAGCGTTTGGTTCCCAGTCCTAAATGGAGTTGAATCACATGCAGTTTGCGGTCCTACGAGCAAGAGTTCTTTTCTGGTCAGAAGAGTCACTATTGTGCTCCCATTGCCATACACAGTGCAAATAGCACTCGCGTCTGTTCCCAGCAAGTACAGTGTATTGGACTGAAGAGGAGCTACTGTTCTTTTCAATTTCCTAAGCAGAGTTGAACTAGGTATGGCCCGTGTGTGTAGGAAGCAAAGTTTTTTTGTTCTGAGCAAGCTCACTGTTCAGACCCCATAGGAAACACAGTAGAGTACAAGAGTGCTCTTTTCTCAAAAGGAGAGTATGTTTCTTGTAAGGTGAGCTAGTGTTTGTTTCCCAGTCCTAAATGGAGTTGAATCACATGCAGTTTCTGGTCCTACGAGCAAGACTTGTTTTCTGGTAAGAAGAGTCACTATTGCGCTCGCGTTGTCATACACAGGGCAAATAGCACTGGCGTCTGTTCCAAGAATGTACAGTGTATTGGAATGAAGAGGATCTACTATTCTTGTCAGTTTCCTAAGCAGAATTGAACTAGATATGGCCGTGTGTGTAGGAAGCACAGTTCTTTAGTTCAGAGCAAGCTTACTGTTTTGGCCCTATAGGAAACACAGTAGAGTAGAAGAGTGCTCTTTTCTCTAAAGCAGAGTGTGTTTCTTGTAAGGCGAGCTAGCGTTTGTTTCCCAGTACTAAATGGAGTTGAATCACATGCAGTTTTTGGTCCTACGAACAAGAGTTCTTTTCTGGTAAGGAAAGTCACTATTGCGCTTCCACTGCCATACAGAGTGCAAATAGCTCTCGCGTCTGTTCCCACCAAGTACAGGGTATTGCACTGAAGAGGAGCTACTGTTCCTGTCAGTTTCCTAAGCAGAGTTGACCTAGATATGGCCCGTGTGTGTAGGAAGCACAGTTCTTTTGTTCTGAGCAAGCTCACTGTTCGGATCCCATAGGAAACACAGTAGAGTAAAAGAGTGGTCTTTTCTCAAAAGCAGAGTGTGTTTCTTGTAAGGCGAGCTAGTGTTTGTTTCCCAGTAAGAAATAGAGTTGAATCCCATGCAGTTTCTGGTCCTACGAGCAAGAGTTGTTATCTGGTAAGAAGAGTCACTATTGCGCTCCCATTTCCATACACAGTGCAAATAGCACTCGTGTCTGTTCACAGCAAGTACAGTGTATTGGAATGAAGAGGAGCTACTGTTCTTGTCAGTTACCTAAGCAGAGTTGAAGTAGATATGTCCCTTGTGTGTAGGAAGCACAGTTCTTTTGTTCTGAGCAAGCTCACTGTTCGGACCCCAGAGGAAACACAGTAGAGTAGAAGAGTGCTCTTTTCTCAAAAGCAGAGTGTGTTTCTTGTAATCGAGCTAGCGTTTGTTTCCCAGTCCTAAATGGAGTTGTGTCACATGCAGTTTCTGGTCCTATGAGCAAGAGTTGTTTTCTGGTAAGAAGAGTCACTCTTGCGCTCCCATTTTCATACACATGGCAAATAGCACTGGCGTCTGTTCCCAGCATGTACAGTGTATTGGACTGAAGAGGATCTACTGTTCTTGTCAGTTTCCTAAGCAGAGTTCAACTAGATATAGTCGGTGTGTGTAGGAAGCACAGTTCTTTTGTTCTGAGCAAGCTCACTATTCTGGCCCTACAAAAAAACACATTAGTCTAGAAGAGTGCTCTTTTCTCAAAAGCAGAGTTTGTTTATTGTAAGGCGAGCTAGCATTTGTTTCCCAGTTATAAATGGAGTTGAATCACGTGCAGTTTCTGGTCCTATGAGCAAGAGTTGTTTTCTGGTAAGAAGAGTCACTATTGGGCTCCCATTGTCATACACAGGGCAAATAGCACTGGCGTCTGTTCCCAACAAGTACAGTGTATGGGACTGAAGAGGATCTACTGTTCTTGTTAGTTTCATAAGCAAAATTGAACTAGATATGGCCGTGTGTGTAGGAAGCACAGTTCTTTTGTTCTGAGTAAGCTCACTGTTCTGGCCTTATAGGAAACACAGTTGGGTAGAAGAGTGGTCTTTTCTCAAAAGCAGAGTGTGTTTCTTGTAAGTCGAGCTAGCGTTTGTTTCCCAGTCCTAAATGGAGTTGAATCACATGTAGTTTTTGATCCTACGAGTAAGAGTTGTTTTCTGGTAAGGAAAGTCATTATTGTGCTCCCATTGCCACACACAGTGCAAAGAGGACTCGCGTCTGTTCCCATCAAGTACAGTGTATTGGACTGAGGAGGAGCTACTGTTCTTGTCAGTTTCCTAAGTGGAGTTAAAGTAGATATGGCCCGTGTGTGTAGGAAGCACAGTTCTTTTGTTCTGAGCAAGCTCACTGTTCTGGCCCTATAGGAAAAACAGTAGAATAGAAGAGTGATCTTTTCTCAAAAGCAAAGAGTGTTTCTTGTAAGACAAGCTAGTGTTTGTTTCCCAGTCCTAAATGGAGTTGAATCACATGCAGTGTCTGGTCCTACGAGCAAGAGTTGTTTTCTGGTAAGAAGAGTCACTATTGAGCTCCCATTGTCATACACAGGGCAAATAGCACTGGCGTCTGTTCCCACCAAGTACAGTGTATTGGACTGAAGAGGATCTACTGTTCTTGTCAGTTTCCTAAGCAGAGTTGAACTAGATATAGCCCGTGTGTGTAGGAAGCACAGTTCTTTAGTTGTGAGCAAGCTCACTATTCTGGTCCTATAGGAAATACAGTAGAGTAGAAGAGTGCTCTTTTCTCAAAAGCAGAAAGTGTTTCTTGTAAGGCGAGCTAGCGTTTGTTTCCCGTCCTAAAAGGAGTTGAATCACATGCAGTTTCTGGTCCTACGAGCAAGAGTTGTTTTCTGGTAGGAAGAGTCACTATTTCGCTCCCATTGCCATATACAGTGCAAATAGCACTCGCGTCTGTTCCCAGCATGTACAGTGTATGGGACTGAAGAGGATCTACTGTTCTTGTTAGTTTCCTAAGCAAAATTGAACTAGATATGGCCGTGTGTGTAGGAAGCACAGTTCTTTTGTTCTGAGTAAGCTCACTGTTCTGGCCCTATAGGAAACACAGTAGAGTAGAAGAGTGATCTTTTCTCAAAAGCAGAGTGTGTTTCTTGTAAGGGGACCTAGCATTTGTTTCCCAGTCCTAAATGTAGTTGAATCACATGCAGTTTTTGATCCTATGAGCAAGAGTTGTTTTCTGGTAAGGGAAATCACTATTGCTCTCCCATTGCCACACACAGTGCAAAGAGGACTCGCGTCTGTTCCCATCAAGTTCAGTGTATTGGACTGAAGAGGAGCTACTGTTCTTGTCATTTTCCTAAGCAGATTTGAACTAGATATGGCCAGTGTGTGTAGGGAGCACAGTTCTTTTGTACTGTAAGCTCACTGATCGAACCCATAGGAAACACATTAGAGTAGAAGAGTGCCCTTTTCTCAAAAGCAGAGTGTTTTTCTTGTAAGGCAAGCTAGCGTTTGTTGCGCAGTCCTAAATGGAGTTGAATCACATGCAGTTTCTGGTCCTACGAGCAAGAGTTGTTTTTCTTGTAAGAAGAGTCACTATTGCGCTCCCATTGTCATACACAGGGCAAATAGCACTGGCGTCTATTCCCAGCATGTACAGTGTATTGGACTGAAGAGGATCTACTGTTCTTGTCAGTTTCCTAAGCAGAGTTGAACTAGATATAGTCGGTGTGTGTAGGAAGCACAGTTCTTTTGTTCAGAGCAAGCTCACTATTCTGGCCCTACAAAAAAACACATTAGACTAGAAGAGTGCTCTTTTCTCAAAAGCAGAGTTTGTTTATTGTAAGGCGAGCTAGCGTTTGTTTCCCAGTTATAAATGGAGTTGAATCATGTACAGTTTCTGGTCCTATGAGCAAGAGTTGTTTTCTGGTAAGAAGAGTCACTATTGCGCTCCCATTATCATACACAGGGCAAATAGCACTGGCGTCTGTTCCCAGCATATACAGTGTATTGGAATGAAGAGGAGCTACTGTTCTTGTCAGTTTCCTCAGCAGAGTTGAACTAGATATAGCCCGTGTGTGTAGGAAGCACAGTTCTTTTGTTCTGAGCAAGCTTACTATTCTGGCCCTATAGGAAACACAGTAGAGTAGAAGAGTGCTCTTTTCTCAAAAGCAAAGTGTGTTTCTTCTAAGGCAAGCTGGTGTTTGTTTCCCAGTCCTAAATGGAGTTGAATCACATGCAGTGTCTGGTCATACGAGCAAGAGTTGTTTTCTGGTAAGAAGAGTCACTATTGTGCTCCCATTGTCATACACAGGGCAAATAGCACTGGCATCTGTTCCCAGCATGTACAGTGTATTGGGCTGAAGAGGATCTACTGTTCTTGTCAGTTTCCTAAGCAGAGTTGAACTAGATATAGTCGGTGTGTGTAGGAAGCACATTTCTTTTGTTCTGAGCAAGCTCACTATTCTGGCCTTACAAAAAACACATTAGACTAGAAGAGTGCTCTTTTCTCAAAAGCAGAGTGTGTTTCTTGTAAGGCGAGCTAGCGTTTGTTTCCCAGTCCTAAATGGAGTTGAATCACATGCAGTTTTTGGTCCTAAGAGATAGAGTTGTTTTCTGGTAAGGAAAGTCACTATTGAGCTCCCATTGCCATACATAGTGTAAATAGCACTCGCATCTGTTCCCAGCAAGTACACTGTATTGGACTGAAGATGAGCTACTGTTCTTCTCAGTTTCCTAAGCAGAGTTGAACTAGATATGGCCCGTGTGTGTAGGAAGCACACTTCTTTTGTTCTGAGCAAGCTCACTGTACGGACCCCATAGGAAACACAGTTGGGTAGAAGAGTGCTCTTTTCTCAAAAGCAGAGTGTGTTTTTTGTAAGGCGAGCTAGTGTTTGTTTCCCAGTCCTAAATGGAGTTGAATCACATGCAGATTCTGGTTCTACGAGCAAGAGTTGTTTTCTGGTAAGAAGAGTCACTATTGAGCTCCCATTGTCATACACAGGGCAAATAGCACTGGCCTCTGTTCCCAGCAAGTACAGTGTATGGGACGGAAGAGGATCTACTGTTCTTGTCAGTTTCCTAAGCAAAGTTGAACTAGATATGGCCGGTGTGTGTAGGAAGCACAGTTCTTTTGTTCTGAGCAAGCTCACTGTTCGGACCCCATAGGAAACACTGTAGAGAAGAAGAGTGCTCTTTTATCAAAAGCAGAGTGTGTTTCTTGTAAGGCGAGCTGGTGTTTGTTTCGCAGTCCTAAATGGAGTTGAATCACATGCAGGTTCTGGTCCTACGAGCAAGAGTTTTTTTCTGGTAAGAAGAGTCACTATTGAGCTCCCATTGTCATACAAAGGGCAAATAGCACTGGCGTCTGTTCACACCAAGTACAGTGTATTGGACTGAAGAGGAGCTACTGTTCTTGTCAGTTTACTAAGCAGAGTTGAACTAGATATGGCCCGTGTGTGTAGGAAGCACAGTTCTTTTGTTCTGAGCAAGCTCACTATTCTGGTCCTATAGGAAATACAGTAGAGTAGAAGAGTGCTCTTTTCTCAAAAGCAGAGAGTGTTTCTTGTAAGGCGAGCTAGTGTTTGTTTCCCGTCCTAAATGGAGTTGAATCACATGCAGTTTCTGGTCCTACGAGCAAGAGTTGTTTTCTGGTAAGAAGAGTCACTATTTCGCTCCCATTGCCATATACAGTGCAAAGAGGACAGGCGTCTGTTCCCATTAAGTACAGTGTATTGGACTGAAGAGGAGCTACTGTTCTTGTCAGTTTCCTAAGCAGAGTTGAACTAGATATGGCCCGTGTGTGTAGGAAGCACAGTTCTTTTGTACTGTAAGCTCACTGATCGAACCCATAGGAAACACATTAGAGTAGACGAGTGCCCTTTTCTCAAAAGCAGAGTGTTTTTCTTGCAAGGCAAGGTAGCGTTTGTTGCACAGTCCTAAATGGAGTTGAATCACATGCAGTTTCTGGTCCTACATTCAAGAGTTTTTTTTTTCTGGTTAGAAGAGTCACTATTGAACTCCCATTGTCATACACAGGGCAAATAGCACTGGCGTCTGTTCCCAGCAAGTACAGTGTATTGGACTGAAGAGGAGCTACTCTTCTTGTCAGTTTCCTAAGCAGAGTTGAACTAGATATAGCCCGTGTGTGTAGGAAGCACAGTTCTTTTGTTCTGAGCAAGCTCACTGTTTGGACCCCAAAGGAAACACAGTAGAGTAGAAGAGTGATCTTTTCTCAAAAGCAGAGTGTGTTTCTTGTAAGGCGAGCTAGCATTTGTTTCGCAGTCCTAAATGGAGTTGAATCACATGTAGTTTTTGATCCTAAGATCAAGAGTTGTTTTCTGGTAAGTAAAGTCACTATTGCGCTCCCATTGCCACACACAGTGCAAAGAGGACTCGCGTCTGTTCCCATCAAGTACAGTGTATTGGACTGAAGAGGAGCTACTGTTCTTGTCAGTTTCCTAAGCAGAGTTGAACTAGATATGGCCCCTGTGTGTAGGAAGCACAGTTCTTTTGTTCTGAGCAAGCTGACTGTTCGTAACCCATAGGAAACACAGTAGAGTAGAAGAGTTCTCTTTTCTCAAAAGCAGAGTGTGTTTCTTGTAAGGCGAGCTAGTGTTTGTTTTCCAGTCTGAAATGGAGTTGAATCCCATGCAGTTTCTGGTCCTACGAGCAAGAGATGTTTTCTGGTAAGAAGAGTCACTATTGTGCTCCCATTGCCACATACAGTGCAAATAGCTCTCTCGTCTGTGCCCAGCAAGTACAGTGTATTGGACTGAAGAGGAGCTACTGTTCTTGTCAGTTTCCTGAGCAGAGTTAAACTAGATATGGCCCGTGTGTGTAGGAAGCACAGTTCTTTTGTTCTGAGCAAGCTCACTGTTCTGGCCCTATAGGAAACACAGTAGAGTAGAAGAGTGATCTTTTCTCAAAAGCAAAGTGTGTTTCTTCTAAGGCAAGCTAGTGTTTGTTTCCCAGTCCTAAATGGAGTTGAATCACATGCAGTGTCTGGTCATACGAGCAAGAGTTGTTTTCTGGTAAGAAGAGTCACTATTGTGCTCCCATTGTCATACACAGGGCAAATAGCACTCTCATGTGTTCCCAGCATGTACAGTGTATTGGACTGAAGAGGATCTACTGTTCTTGTCAGTTTCCTAAGCAGAGTTGAACTAGATATAGTCGGTGTGTGTAGGAAGCACAGTTCTTTTGTTCTGAGCAAGCTCACTATTCTGGCTTTACAAAAAACACATTAGACTAGAAGAGTGCTCTTTTCTCAAAAGCAGAGTGTGTTTCTTGTAAGGCGAGCTAGCGTTTGTTTCCCAGTCCTAAATGGAGTTGAATCACATGCAGTTTTTGGTCCTAAGAGCTAGAGTTGTTTTCTGGTAAGGAAAGTCACTATTGAGCTCCCATTACCATACATAGTGTAAATAGCACTCGCATCTGTTCCCAGCAAGTACACTGTATTGGACTGAAGATGAGCTACTGTTCTTCTCAGTTTCCTAAGAAGAGTTGAACTAGATATGGCCCCTGTGCGTAGGAAGCACGGTTCTTTTTTTCTGAGCAAGCTCACTATTCTGGCCCTGTAGGAAACACAGTAGAGTAGAAGAGTGCTCTTTTCTCAAAAGCAGAGTGTGTTTCTCGTAAAGCGAGCTAGCGTTTGGTTCCCAGTCTTAAATAGAGTTGAATCACACACAGTTTCTGGTCCTACGAGCTAAAGTTGTTTTCTGGTAAGGAAAGTCACTATTGCGCTCCCAGTGACATACACAGTGCAAATAGCACTCGCGTCTGTTCCCAGCAAGTACAGTGTATTGGACTGAAGTGGAGCTACTGTTCTCGTCAGTTTCTTACGTAGAGTTGAACTAGATATGGCCCGTGTGTGTAGGAAGCACAGTTCTTTTGTTCTGAGCAAGCTCACTGTTCGGACTCCATAGGAAAAACTGTAGAGTAGAAGAGTGCTCTTTTCTCAAAAGAAGAGAGTGTTTCTTGTAAGGTGAGCTAGCGTTTGTTTCCCGTCCTAAAAGGAGTTGAATCACATGCAGTTTCTGGTCCTACGAGCAAGAGTTGTTTTCTGGTAAGAAGAGTCACTATTGTGCTCCCATTGCCATACACAGTGCAAATAGCACTCGCGTCTGTTCCCAGGAAGTACAGTGTATTGGAATGAGGAGGAGCTACTGTTCTTCTTCAGTTTCCCAAGCAGAGTTGAATTAGATATGACTCATGTGTGTAGGAAACACACTTCTTTTGTTCTGAGCAAGCTCACTGTACGGACCCCATAGGAAACACAGTTGGGTAGAAGAGTGCTCTTTTCTCAAAAGCAGAGTGTGTTTCTTGTAAGGCGACCTAGCGTTTGTTTCCCAGTCCTAAATGGAGTTGAATCACATGCAGATTCTGGTTCTACGAGCAAGAGTTGTTTTCTGGTAAGAAGAGTCACTATTGAGCTCCCATTGTCATACACAGGGCAAATAGCACTGGCGTCTGTTTCCAGCAAGTACAGTGTATGGGACGGAAGAGGATCTACTGTTCTTGTCAGTTTCCTAAGCAAAGTTGAACTAGATATGGCCGGTGTGTGTAGGAAGCACAGTTCTTTTGTTCTGAGCAAGCTCACTGTTCGGACCCCATAGGAAACACTGTAGAGTAGAAGAGTGCTCTTTTATCAAAAGCAGAGTGTGTTTCTTGTAAGGCGAGCTGGTGTTTGTTTCGCAGTCCTAAATGGAGTTGAATCACATGCAGGTTCTGGTCCTACGAGCAAGAGTTTTTTTCTGGTAAGAAGAGTCACTATTGAGCTCCCATTGTCATACAAAGGGCAAATAGCACTGGCGTCTGTTCCCACCAAGTACAGTGTATTGGACTGAAGAGGAGCTACTGTTCTTGTCAGTTTCCTAAGCAGAGTTGAACTAGATATGGGCCGTGTTTGTAGGAAGCACAGTTCTTTTGTTCTGAGCAAGCTCACTATTCTGGTCCTATAGGAAATACAGTAGAATAGAAGAGTGCTCTTTTCTCAAAAGCAGAGAGTGTTTCTTGTAAGGCGAGCTAGCGTTTGTTTCCCGTCCTAAATGGAGAGAATCACATGCAGTTTCTGGTCCTACGAGCAAGAGTTGTTTTCTGGTAAGAAGAGTCACTATTTCGCTCCCATTGCCATATACAGTGCAAAGAGGACAGGCGTCTGTTCCCTTTAAGTACAGTGTATTGGACTGAAGAGGAGCTACTGTTCTTGTCTGTTTCCTAAGCAGAGTTGAACTAGATATGGCCCGTGTGTGTAGGAAGCACAGTTCTTTTGTACTGGAAGCTCACTGATCGAACCCATGGGAAACACATTAGAGTAGAAGAGTGCCCTTTTCTCAAAAGCAGAGTGTTTTTCTTGCAAGGCAAGGTAGCGTTTGTTGCACAGTCCTAAATAAAGTTGAATCACATGCAGTTTCTGGTCCTACGTTCAAGAGTTTTTTTTTTCTGGTTAGAAGAGTCACTATTGAACTCCCATTGTCATACACAGGGCAAATATCACTGGCGTCTGTTCCCAGCAAGTACAGTGTATTGGACTGAAGAGGAGCTACTGTTCTTGTCAGTTTCCTAAGCAGAGTTGAACTAGATATAGCTCGTGTGTGTAGGAAGCACAGTTCTTTTGTTCTGAGCAAGCTCACTGTTTGGACCCCAAAGGAAACACAGTAGAGTAAAAGAGTGATCTTTTCTCAAAAGCAGAGTGTGTTTCTTGTAAGGCGAGCTAGCGTTTGTTTCGCAGTCCTAAATGGAGTTGAATCACATGTAGTTTTTGATCCTAAGATCAAGAGTTGTTTTCTGGTAAGTAAAGTCACTATTGCGCTCCCATTGCCACACACAGTGCAAAGAGGACTCGCGTCTGCTCCCATCAAGTACAGTGTATTGGACTGAAGAGGAGCTACTGTTCTTGTCAGTTTCCTAAGCAGAGTTGAACTAGATATGGCCCCTGTGTGTAGGAAGCACAGTTCTTTTGTTCTGAGCAAGCTGACTGTTCGGACCCCATAGGAAACACAGTAGAGTAGAAGAGTTCTCTTTTCTCAAAAGCAGAGTGTGTTTCTTGTAAGGCGAGCTAGTGTTTGTTTTCCAGTCTGAAATGGAGTTGAATCCCATGCAGTTTCTGGTCCTACGAGCAAGAAATGTTTTCTGGTAAGAAGAGTCACTATTGTGCTCCCATTGCCACATACAGTGCAAATAGCTCTCTCGTCTGTGCCCAGCAAGTACAGTGTATTGGACTGAAGAGGAGCTACTGTTCTTGTCAGTTTCCTGAGCAGAGTTAAACTAGATATGGCCCGTGTGTGTAGGAAGCACAGTTCTTTTGTTCTGAGCAAGCTCACTGTTCTGGCCCTATAGGAAACACAGTAGAGTAGAAGAGTGATCTTTTCTCAAAAGCAAAGTGTGTTTCTTCTAAGGCAAGCTAGTGTTTGTTTCCCAGTCCTAAATGGAGTTGAATCACATGCAGTGTCTGGTCATACGAGCAAGAGTTGTTTTCTGGTAAGAAGAGTCACTATTGTGCTCCCATTGTCATACACAGGGCAAATAGCACTGGCATCTGTTCCCAGCATGTACAGTGTATTGGACTGAAGAGGATCTACTGTTCTTGTCAGTTTCCTAAGCAGAGTTGAACTAGATATAGTCGGTGTGTGTAGGAAGCACAGTTCTTTTGTTCTGAGCAAGCTCACTATTCTGGCCTTACAAAAAACACATTAGACTAGAAGAGTGCTCTTTTCTCAAAAGCAGAGTGTGTTTCTTGTAAGGCGAGCTAGCGTTTGTTTCCCAGTCCTAAATGGAGTTGAATCACATGCAGTTTTTGGTCCTAAGAGCTAGAGTTGTTTTCTGGTAAGGAAAGTCACTATTGAGCTCCCATTGCCATACATAGTGTAAATAGCACTCGCATCTGTTCCCAGCAAGTACACTGTATTGGACTGAAGATGAGCTACTGTTCTTCTCAGTTTCCTAAGAAGAGTTGAACTAGATATGGCCCCTGTGCGTAGGAAGCACAGTTCTTTTTTTCTGAGCAAGCTCACTATTCTGGCCCTGTAGGAAACACAGTAGAGTAGAAGAGTGCTCTTTTCTCAAAAGCAGAGTGTGTTTCTCGTAAAGCGAGCTAGCGTTTGGTTTCCAGTCTTAAATAGAGTTGAATCACACACAGTTTCTGGTCCTACGAGCTAAAGTTGTTTTCTGGTAAGGAAAGTCACTATTGCGCTCCCAGTGACATACACAGTGCAAATAGCACTCGCGTAATTTCCCAGCAAGTACAGTGTATTGGACTGAAGTGGAGCTACTGTTCTCATCAGTTTCTTAAGTAGAGTTGAACTAGATATGGCCCATGTGTGTAGGAAGCACAGTTCTTTTGTTCTGAGCAAGCTCACTGTTCGGACTCCATAGGAAACACTGTAGAGTAGAAGAGTGCTCTTTTCTCAAAAGCAGAGTGTGTTTCTTGTAAGGTGAGCTAGCGTTTGTTTCCCAGTCCTAAATGGAGTTGAATCACATGCAGTTTTTGGTCCTACGAGCTAGAGTTGTTTTCTGGTAAGGAACGTCACTATTGAGATCCCATTGCCATACATAGTGCAAATAGCACTCGCGTCTGTTCCCAGCAAGTACAGTGTATTGGACTCAAGATGAGCTACTGTTCTTCTCAGTTTCCTAAGCAGAGTTGAACTAGATATGGCCCGTGTGTGTAGGAAGCACAGTTCTTTTGTTCTGAGCAAGCTCACTATTCTGGTCCTATAGGAAATACAGTAGAGTAGAAGAGTGCTCTTTTCTCAAAAGCAGAGAGTGTTTCTTGTAAGGCGAGTTAGCGTTTGTTTCCCGTCCTAAAAGGAGTTGAATCACATGCAGTTTCTGGTCCTACGAGCAAGAGTTGTTTTCTGGTAAGAAGAGTCACTATTGTGCTCCCATTGCCATACACAGTGCAAATAGCACTCGCGTCTGTTCCCAGGAAGTACAGTGTATTGGAATGAGGAGGAGCTACTGTTCTTCTTCAGTTTCCCAAGCAGAGTTGAATTAGATATGACTCATGTGTGTAGGAAGCACACTTCTTTTGTTCTGAGCAATCTCACTGTACGGACCCCATAGGAAACACAGTTGGGTAGAAGAGTGCTCTTTTCTCAAAAGCAGAGTGTGTTTCTTGTAAGGCGAGCTAGCGTTTGTTTCCCAGTCTTAAAAGGAGTTGAGTCACATGCAGTTTCTGGTCCTACGAGCAAGAATTTTTTTCTGGTAGGGAAAGTCACTATTGCGATTTCATTGTCATTCACAGGGCAAATAGCACTGGCGTCTGTTCCTAGCAAGTACAGTGTATTGGACTGAAGAGGAGCTACTGTTCTTGTCAGTTTCCTAAGCAGTGTTGAACTAGATATAACCCGTGTGTGTAGGAAGCACAGTTCTTTTATTCTGAGCAAGCTCACTATTCTGGCCCTAAAAGAATCACAGTAGAGTAGAAGAGTGCTCTTTTCTCAAATCAGAATGTGTTTCTTGTAATGCGAGCTAGCATTTGTTTCCCAGTCCTACATGTAGTTGAATCACATGCAGTTTTTGATCCTACGAGCAAGAGTTGTTTTCTGGTAAGGAAAGTCACTATTGTGCTCCCATTGCCATACAGAGTGCAAAAAGCACTGGCGTCTGTTCCCAGTATGTACAGTGTATTGGCCTGAAAAGGAGCTACTGTTCTTGTCAGTTTGCTAAGCCGAGTTGAACTAGACATGGCCCGTGTGTGTAGGAAGCACAGTTCTTTTGTTCTGAGCAAGCTAACTGTTCTGGCCCTATAGGAAACACAGTAGAGTAGAAGAGTGCTCTTTTCTCAAAAGCAGAGTGTGTTTCTTGTAAGGCGAGCTAGCGTTTGTTTCCCCGTCCTAAATGGAGTTGAATCACATGCAGTTTCTGGTCCTACGAGCAAGAGTTGTTTTCTGGTAAGAAGAGTCACTATTGTGCTCCCATTGTCATACACAGGGCAAATAGCACTCGAGTCTGTTTTCAGCATGTACAGTGTATTGGACTGAAGAGGATCTACTGTTCTTGTCAGTTTCCTAAGAAGAATTGAACTAGATATGGCCGTGTGTGTAGGAAGCACAGTTTTTTGTTCTGAGCAAGCTCACTGTTTTGGCCCTATAGGAAACACAGTAGAGTAGAAGAGTGCTCTTTTCTCAAAAGCAGAGTGTGTTTCATGTATGGCGAGCTAGCGTTTGTTTCGCAATTCTAAATGGAGTTGAATCACATGTAGTTTTTGATCCAACGAGCAAGAGTTTTTTCTGGTAAGGAAAGTCACTATTGCGCTCCCATTGTCACACACAGTGCAAAGAGGACTCGCGTCTGTTCCCATCAAGTACAATGTATTGGACTGAAGAGGAGCTACTGTTCTTGTCAGTTTCCTAAGCAGAGTTGAAGTGGATTTGTCCCGTGTGTGTAGGAAGCACAGTTCTTTTGTTCTGAGCAAGCTCACTGTTCGGACCCCATAGGAAACACAGTAGAGTAGAAGAGTGCTCTTTTCTCAAAAGCAGAGTGTGTTTCTTGTAATGCAAGCTAGCGTTTGTTTCCCAGTCCTAAATGGAGTTGAGTCCCATGCAGTTTCTGGTCCTACGAGCAAGAGTTGTTTTCTGGTTAGAAGAGTCACTATTGCGCTCCCATTGTCATACACAGGGCAAATAGCACTGGCGTCTGTTCCCAGCATGTACAGTGTATTGGACTGAAGAGGATCTACTGTTCTTGTCAGTTTCCTAAGCAGAGTTGTACTAGATATAGTCGGTGTGTGTAGGAAGCAGAGTTCTTTTGTTCTGAGCCAGCTCACTATTCTGGCCCTACAAAAAAACACATTAGACTAGAATAGTGCTCTTTTCTCAAAAGCAGAGTTTGTTTATTGTAAGGCGAGCTAGTGTTTGTTTCCCAGTTATAAATGGAGTTGAATCACGTACAGTTTCTGGTCCTATGAGCAAGAGTTGTTTTCTGGTAAGAAGAGTCACTATTGCGCTCCCATTATCATACACAGGGCAAATAGCACTGGCGTCTGTTCCCAGCATATACAGTGTATTGGACTGAAGAGGAGCTACTGTTCTTGTCAGTTTCCTCAGCAGAGTTGAACTAGATATAGCCCATGTGTGTAGGAAGCACAGTTCTTTTGTTCTGAGCAAGCTCACTATTCTGGCCCTATAGGAAAGACAGTAGAGTAGAAGAGTGCTCTTTTCTCAAAAGCAGAGTGTTTTTCTTGTAAAGCGAGCTAGCGTTTGTTTCCCAGTCCTAAATGGAGTTGAATCACATGCAGTTTCTGGTCCTACGAGCAAGAATTGTTTTCTGGTAAGAAGAGTCACTATTGTGCTCCCATTGTCATACACAGGGCAAAAAGCACTGGCGTCTGTTACCAGCAAGTACAGTGTATGGGACGGAAGAGGATCTACTGTTCTTGTCCGTTTCCTAAGCAGAATTGAACTAGATATGGCCGTGTGTGTAGGAAGCACAGTTCTTTTGTTCTGAGCAAGCTCACTGTTTTGGCCCTGTAGGAAACACAGTAGAGTAGAAGAGTGCTCTATTCTCAAAAGCAGAGTGTGTTTCTTGTAAGGCAAGCTAGCGTTTGTTTCCCAGTCCTAAATGGAGTTAAAGCACATGCAGTTTTTGGTCCTACGAGCTAGAGTTGTTTTCTGGTAAGGAAAGTCACTATTGAGCTCCCATTGCCATACATAGTGCAAATAGCACTCGCGTCTGTTTCCAGCAAGTAAAGTGTATTGGACTGAAGAGGAGCTCCTGTTCTTGTCAGTTTCCTAAGCAGAGTTGAACTAGATATGGCCCGTGTGTGTGAAGCACAGTACTTTTGTTCTGAGCAAGCTAAATTTTCGGACCCAATAGTAAACACAGTAGAGTAGAAGAGTGCTCTTTTCTCAAAAGCAGAGTGTGTTTCTTTTAAGGTGAGCTAGTGTTTCTTTCCCAGTCAGAAACGGAGTTGAATCCCATGGAGTTTCTGGTCCTACGAGCAAGAGTTGTTTTCTGGTAAGAAGAGTCACTATTTCGCTTTCTTTGCCATACACAGTGCAAATAGCACTCGCGTCTACTCCCAGCAAGTACAGTGTATTGGACTGAAGAGGAGCTACTGTTCTTGTCAGTTTCCTAAGCTGAGTTGAACTAGATATAGCCCGTGTGTGTAGGAAGCACAGTTCTTTTGTTTTGAGCAAGCTCACTGTTCTGGCCGTAAAGGAAACACAGTAAAGTAGAAGAGTGCTCTTTTCTCAAAAGTAGAGTGTGTTTCTTGTAAGGTGAGCTAGCGTTTGTTTCCCAGTCCTAAATGTAGTTGAATTACATGCAGTTTCTTGTCCTATGAGCAAGAGTTGTTTTCTGGTAAGAAGAGTCACTATTGCGCTCCTATTGCCATACACAGTGCAAACAACACTTGCTACTGTTCTTTGCAAGTACAGTGTATTGGACAGAAGAGGAGCTACTGTCCTTGTCAGTTTCCTAAGCAGAGTTGAACTAGATATGGCCCGTGTGTGTAGGAAGCACAGTTCTTTTGTTCTGAGCAAGCTCACTGTTCAGACCCCATAGGAAACACTGTAGAGTAGAAGAGTGCTCTTTTCTCAAAAGCAGAGTGTGTTTCTTGTAAGGCGAGCTAGCGTTTGTTTTGCTGTCAAAAATGGAGTTGAATCACATGCAGTTTCAGGTCCTACGAGCAAGAGATTTTTCTGGTAAGAAGAGTCACTATTGTGCTACCATTGCCATACACAGTGCAAATTGCACTCGTGTCTGTTCCCAGCAAGTACAGTGTATTGGACAGAAGAGCATCTACTGTTCTTGTCAGTTTCCTAAGCAGAGTTGAACTAGATATGGCCTGTGTGTGTAGGAAGCACAGTTCTTTTGTTCTGAGCAAGCTCACTGTTCTGGCCCTATAGGAAACACAGTAGAGTAGAAGAGTGCTCTTTTCTCAAAAGCAGAGTGTGTTTCTCCTAAGGCAAGCTAGCGTTTGTTTCCAAGTCCTAAAGGAGTTGAATCACATGCAGTTTCTGGTCCTACAAGCAAGAGTTGTTTTCTGGTAAGGAGAGTCACTATTGCACTCCCATTGCCATACACAGGGCAAATAACACTCGCGTCTGTTCCCAGCAAGTACAGTGTATTAGACTGAAGAGGAGCTACTGTTCTTGTCAGTTTCCTAAGCAGAGTTGAACTATATATGGCCCGTGTGTTAAGGAAGCACACATCATTTTTTCAGAGCAAGCTCACTCTTCTGGCCCTATAGGAAACACAGAAGAGTAGAAGAGTGCTCTTTTCTCAAAAGCAGAGTGTGTTTCATTTAAGGTGAGCTGGCGTTTGTTTCCCAGTCCTAAATGGAGTTGAATCACATGCAGCTTTTGGTCCTATGAGCAAGGGATGTTTTCTGGTAAGGAAAGTCACTATTGCGCTCCCTTTGCCCTACACAGTTCAAATAGCACTCGCGTCTGTTCCCAGCAAGTACAGTGTATTGGACTGAAGAGGAGCTACCGTTCTTGTCAGTTTCCTAAGCAGAGTTGAACTAGATATGGCCTGTGTGTGTAGGAAGCACAGTTCTTTTGTTCTGAGCAAGCTCACTGTTCTGGCCCTATAGGAAACACAGTAAAGTAGAAGAGTGCTCTTTTCTCAAAAGCAGAGTGTGTTTCTTCTAAGGCGAGCTAGCCTTTGTTTCCCAGTCCTAAATGGAGTTGAATCACATGCAGTTTCTGGTCCTACAAGCAAGAGTTGTTTTCTGGTAAGAAGAGTCACTATTTTGTTCCCATTGCCATACACAGGGCAAATAGCACTCGCGTCTGTTTCCAGCAAGTACAGGGTATTGGAATGAAGAGGAGCTACTGTTCTTGTCAGTTTTTTAAGCAGAGTTGAACTAGATATAGCCCTTGTGTGTAGAAAGCACAGTTCTTTTGTTCTGAGCAAGCTCACTGCTCGGACCCCATAGGAAACACAGAAGAGTAGAAGAGTGCTCTTTTCTCAAAAGCAGAGTGTGTTTCTTGTAAGGCGAGCTAGCGTTTGTTTCCCAGTCCTAAATGAAGTTGAATCCCATGCAGTTTCTGGTCCTACGAGCAAGAGTTGTTTTCTGGTAAGAAGAGTCACTATTGGGCTCCCATTGGCATATACAGTGCAAATAGCACTCGCGTCTGTTCCCAGCAAGTACAGTGTATTGGACTGAATAGGAGCTACTGTTCTTGTCAATTTCCTAAGCAGAATTGAACTACATATGGCCCGTGTGTGTAGGAAGCACAGTTCTTTTGTTCTCAGCAAGCTCACTAGTCGGATCCCATAGGAAACACTGTAGAGTAGAAGAGTGCTCTTTTCTCAAAAGGGGAGTGTGTTTCTTGTAAGGCAAGCTAGCGTTTGTTTCCCAGTCCTAAATGGAGTTGAATCACATGCAGTTTCTGGTCCTACGAGCAAGAGTTGTTTTCTGGTAAGAAGAATCACTGTTGCGCTCCCATTGTCAAACACAGGGCAAATAGCACTGGCGTCTATTCCCAGCATGTACAGTGTATTGGAATGAAGAGGATCTACTGTTCTTGTCAGTTTCCCGAGCAGAATTGAACTAGATAATGCCGTTTGTGTAGGAAGCACAGTTCTTTTTTTCTGAGCAAGCTCACTGTTCAGACCCCATAGGAAACACTGTAGAGTAGAAGAGTGCTCTTTTCAAAAGCAGAGTGTGTTTCTTGTAAGGCGAGCTAGCGTTTGTTTCCAAGTCCGAAATGGAGTTGAATCCCATGCAGTTTCTGGTCCTAAGAACAAGAGTTGTTTTCTGGTTAGGAAAGTCAATACTGTGCTCCCATTGCCACACACAGTGCAAATAGCACTCGCGTCTGTTCCCAGCAAGTACAGTGTATTGGACTGAAGAGGAGCTACTGTTCTTGTCAGTTTCCGAAGCAGAGTTGAACTAGATGTGGCCCGTTTGTGTAGGAAGCACAGTTCATTTGTTCTGAGAAAGCTCACTGTTCTGGCAATATAGGAAACACAGTAGAGTAGAAGTGTTATCTTTTCTCAAAAACAGAGTGAGTTTCTTGTAAGGCGAGATAGTGTTTGTTTCCCAGACCAAAATGGAGTTGAATCACAAGCAGTTTTTGGTCCCATGAGCAAGAGTTGTTTTCTGGTAGGAAAGTCACTATTGTGCTCCCATTGCCATACACAGTGCAAATAGCACTCGCGTCTGTTCCCATTAAGTACAGTGTATTGGACTGAAGAGGAGCTACTGTTCTTGTCAGTTTCCAGTGGAGTTGAACTAGATATGGCCCGTGTGTGTAGGAAGCACAGTTCTTTTGTTCTGAGCAAGCTCACTGTTCGGACCCCATAGGAAACACTGTAGAGTAGAAGAGTCCTCTTTTCTCAAAAGCAGAGTGTGCTTCTTGTAAGGAGAGCTAGCGTTTGTTTCCCAGTCCTAAATGGAGTTGAATCCCAAGCATTTTCTGGTCCTACGAGCAAGAGTTGTTTTCTGGTAAGAAGATTCAGTATTTTGCTCCAATTGCCACATACACTGCAAATAGCACTCGCGTCTGTTCCCAGCACGTACAGTGTATTGGACTGAAGAGGAGCTACTGTTCTTGTCAGTTTCCTAAGCAAAGTTGAACTAGATATGGCCCGTGTGTGTAGGATGCACAGTTCTTTTGTTCTGAGCAAGCTCACTGTTCTGGCAATATAAGAAACACAGTAGAGTAGAAGTGTTATCTATTCTCAAAACCAGAGTGTGTTTCTTGTAAGGCGAGATAGTGTTAGTTTCCCAGTCCAAAATGGAGTTGAATCACAAGCAGTTTTTTGTCCTACGAGCAAGAGTTGTTTTCTGGTAAGAAGAGTCACTATTGCGCTCCCATTGCCATACACAGTGCAAATAGCACTCACGTCTGTTCGCAGCAAGTACAGTGTATTGGACTGAAGATGAGGTACTGTTCTTGTCAATTTCCTAAGCAAATTGATCTAGATATGGCCCGTGTGTGTAGGAAGCACAGTTTTTTTGTTCTCAGCAAGCTCACTGTTCGGAACCCATAGGAAACACTGTAGAGTAGAAGAGTGCTCTTTTCTCAAAAGCAGAGTGTGTTTCTTGTAAGGGGAGCTAGTGTTTGTTTCCCAGTCAGAAATGGAGTTGAATCCCATGCAGTTTCTGGTCCTACGAGCAAGAGTTGTTTTCTGGTAAGAAGAGTCACTATTGCGCTCCCATTGTCATACACAGGGCAAATAGCACTGGCGTCTGTTCCCAGCAAGTACAGTGTTTTGGACTGAAGAGGAGCTACTGTTCTTGTCAGTTTCCTAAGCAGAGTTGAACTAGATATGGCCCCTGTGTGTAGGAAGCACAGTTCCTTTGTTCTGAGCAAGCTGACTGTTCGGACCCCATAGGAAACACAGTAGAGTAGAAGAGTTCTCTTTTCTCAAAAGCAGAGTGTGTTTCTTGTAAGGCGAGCTAGTGTTTGTTTTCCAGTCTGAAATGGAGTTGAATCCCATGCAGTTTCTGGTCCTACGAGCAAGAGATGTTTTCTGGTAAGAAGAGTCACTATTGTGCTCCCATTGCCACATACAGTGCAAATAGCTCTCTCGTCTGTGCCCAGCAAGTACAGTGTATTGGACTGAAGAGGAGCTACTGTTCTTGTCAGTTTCCTGAGCAGAGTTAAACTAGATATGGCCCGTGTGTGTAGGAAGCACAGTTCTTTTGTTCTGAGCAAGCTCACTGTTCTGGCCCTATAGGAAACACAGTAGAGTAGAAGAGTGCTCTTTTCTCAAAAGCAAAGTGTGTTTCTTCTAAGGCAAGCTAGTGTTTGTTTCCCAGTCCTAAATGGAGTTGAATCACATGCAGTGTCTGGTCATACGAGCAAGAGTTGTTTTCTGGTAAGAAGAGTCACTATTGTGCTCCCATTGTCATACACAGGGCAAATAGCACTGGCATCTGTTCCCAGCATGTACAGTGTATTGGACTGAAGAGGATCTACTGTTCTTGTCAGTTTCCTAAGCAGAGTTGAACTAGATATAGTCGGTGTGTGTAGGAAGCACAGTTCTTTTGTTCTGAGCAAGCTCACTATTCTGGCCTTACAAAAAACACATTAGACTAGAAGAGTGCTCTTTTCTCAAAAGCAGAGTGTGTTTCTTGTAAGGCGAGCTAGCGTTTGTTTCCCAGTCCTAAATGGAGTTGAATCACATGCAGTTTTTGGTCCTAAGAGCTAGAGTTGTTTTCTGGTAATGAAAGTCACTAATGAGCTCCCATTGCCATACATAGTGTAAATAGCACTCGCATCTGTTCCCAGCAAGTACACTGTATTGGACTGAAGATGAGCTACTGTTCTTCTCAGTTTCCTAAGAAGAGTTGAACTAGATATGGCCCCTGTGCGTAGGAAGCACAGTTCTTTTTTTCTGAGCAAGCTCACTATTCTGGCCCTGTAGGAAACACAGTAGAGTAGAAGAGTGCTCTTTTCTCAAAAGCAGAGTGTGTTTCTCGTAAAGCGAGCTAGCGTTTGGTTCCCAGTCTTAAATAGAGTTGAATCACACACAGTTTCTGGTCCTACGAGCTAAAGTTGTTTTCTGGTAAGGAAAGTCACTATTGCGCTCCCAGTGACATACACAGTGCAAATAGCACTCGCGTAATTTCCCAGCAAGTACACTGTATTGGACTGAAGTGGAGCTACTGTTCTCATCAGTTTCTTAAGTAGAGTTGAACTAGATATGGCCCATGTGTGTAGGAAGCACAGTTCTTTTGTTCTGAGCAAGCTCACTGTTCGGACTCCATAGGAAACACTGTAGAGTAGAAGAGTGCTCTTTTCTCAAAAGCAGAGTGTGTTTCTTGTAAGGTGAGCTAGCGTTTGTTTCCCAGTCCTAAATGGAGTTGAATCCCATGCAGTTTCTGGTCCTACGAGCAAGAGTTGTTTTCTGGTAAGAAGAGTCACTATTGGGCTCCCATTGCCATACACAGTGCAAATAGCACTCGCGTCTGTTCGCAGCAAGTACAGTGTATTGGACTGAAGATGAGCTACTATTCTTGTCAGTTTGCTAAGCAGAATAGAACTGGATATGGCCCCTGTGTGTAGGAAGCACAGTTCTTTTGTTCTGAGCAAGCTCACTTTTCGGACCCCATAGGAAACACCTTAGAGTAGAAGAGTGCTCTTTTCTCAAAAGCAGAGTGTGTTTCTTGTAAGGCGAGCTAGCGTTTGTTTCCCAGTCCTAAATGGAGTTGAATCCCATGCAGTTTCTGGTCCTACGAGCAAGAGTTGTTTTCTGGTAAGAAGAGTCACTATTGGGCTCCCATTGGCATATACAGTGCAAATAGCACTCGCGTCTGTTCCCAGCAAGTACAGTGTATTGGACTGAATAGGAGCTACTGTTCTTGTCAATTTCCTAAGCAGAATTGAACTACATATGGCCCGTGTGTGTAGGAAGCACAGTTCTTTTGTTCTCAGCAAGCTCACTAGTCGGATCCCATAGGAAACACTGTAGAGTAGAAGAGTGCTCTTTTCTCAAAAGGGGAGTGTGTTTCTTGTAAGGCAAGCTAGCGTTTGTTTCCCAGTCCTAAATGGAGTTGAATCACATGCAGTTTCTGGTCCTACGAGCAAGAGTTGTTTTCTGGTAAGAAGAATCACTGTTGCGCTCCCATTGTCAAACACAGGGCAAATAGCACTGGCGTCTATTCCCAGCATGTACAGTGTATTGGAATGAAGAGGATCTACTGTTCTTGTCAGTTTCCCGAGCAGAATTGAACTAGATAATGCCGTTTGTGTAGGAAGCACAGTTCTTTTTTTCTGAGCAAGCTCACTGTTCAGACCCCATAGGAAACACTGTAGAGTAGAAGAGTGCTCTTTTCAAAAGCAGAGTGTGTTTCTTGTAAGGCGAGCTAGCGTTTGTTTCCAAGTCCGAAATGGAGTTGAATCCCATGCAGTTTCTGGTCCTAAGAACAAGAGTTGTTTTCTGTTTAGGAAAGTCAATACTGTGCTCCCATTGCCACACACAGTGCAAATAGCACTCGCGTCTGTTCCCAGCAAGTACAGTGTATTGGACTGAAGAGGAGCTACTGTTCTTGTCAGTTTCCGAAGCAGAGTTGAACTAGATGTGGCCCGTTTGTGTAGGAAGCACAGTTCATTTGTTCTGAGAAAGCTCACTGTTCTGGCAATATAGGAAACACAGTAGAGTAGAAGTGTTATCTTTTCTCAAAAACAGAGTGAGTTTCTTGTAAGGCGAGATAGTGTTTGTTTCCCAGACCAAAATGGAGTTGAATCACAAGCAGTTTTTGGTCCCATGAGCAAGAGTTGTTTTCTGGTAGGAAAGTCACTATTGTGCTCCCATTGCCATACACAGTGCAAATAGCACTCGCGTCTGTTCCCATTAAGTACAGTGTATTGGACTGAAGAGGAGCTACTGTTCTTGTCAGTTTCCAGTGGAGTTGAACTAGATATGGCCCGTGTGTGTAGGAAGCACAGTTCTTTTGTTCTGAGCAAGCTCACTGTTCGGACCCCATAGGAAACACTGTAGAGTAGAAGAGTCCTCTTTTCTCAAAAGCAGAGTGTGCTTCTTGTAAGGAGAGCTAGCGTTTGTTTCCCAGTCCTAAATGGAGTTGAATCCCAAGCATTTTCTGGTCCTACGAGCAAGAGTTGTTTTCTGGTAAGAAGATTCAGTATTTTGCTCCAATTGCCACATACACTGCAAATAGCACTCGCGTCTGTTCCCAGCACGTACAGTGTATTGGACTGAAGAGGAGCTACTGTTCTTGTCAGTTTCCTAAGCAAAGTTGAACTAGATATGGCCCGTTTGTGTAGGATGCACAGTTCTTTTGTTCTGAGCAAGCTCACTGTTCTGGCAATATAGGAAACACAGTAGAGTAGAAGTGTTATCTATTCTCAAAACCAGAGTGTGTTTCTTGTAAGGCGAGATAGTGTTAGTTTCCCAGTCCAAAATGGAGTTGAATCACAAGCAGTTTTTTGTCCTACGAGCAAGAGTTGTTTTCTGGTAAGAAGAGTCACTATTGCGCTCCCATTGCCATACACAGTGCAAATAGCACTCACGTCTGTTCGCAGCAAGTACAGTGTATTGGACTGAAGATGAGGTACTGTTCTTGTCAATTTCCTAAGCAGAATTGATCTAGATATGGCCCGTGTGTGTAGGAAGCACAGTTTTTTTGTTCTCAGCAAGCTCACTGTTCGGAACCCATAGGAAACACTGTAGAGTAGAAGAGTGCTCTTTTCTCAAAAGCAGAGTGTGTTTCTTGTAAGGGGAGCTAGTGTTTGTTTCCCAGTCAGAAATGGAGTTGAATCCCATGCAGTTTCTGGTCCTACGAGCAAGAGTTGTTTTCTGGTAAGAAGAGTCACTATTGCGCTCCCATTGTCATACACAGGGCAAATAGCACTGGCGTCTGTTCCCAGCAAGTACAGTGTTTTGGACTGAAGAGGAGCTACTGTTCTTGTCAGTTTCCTAAGCAGAGTTGAACTAGATATGGCCCCTGTGTGTAGGAAGCACAGTTCTTTTGTTCTGAGCAAGCTGACTGTTCGGACCCCATAGGAAACACAGTAGAGTAGAAGAGTTCTCTTTTCTCAAAAGCAGAGTGTGTTTCTTGTAAGGCGAGCTAGTGTTTGTTTTCCAGTCTGAAATGGAGTTGAATCCCATGCAGTTTCTGGTCCTACGAGCAAGAGATGTTTTCTGGTAAGAAGAGTCACTATTGTGCTCCCATTGCCACATACAGTGCAAATAGCTCTCTCGTCTGTGCCCAGCAAGTACAGTGTATTGGACTGAAGAGGAGCTACTGTTCTTGTCAGTTTCCTGAGCAGAGTTAAACTAGATATGGCCCGTGTGTGTAGGAAGCACAGTTCTTTTGTTCTGAGCAAGCTCACTGTTCTGGCCCTATAGGAAACACAGTAGAGTAGAAGAGTGATCTTTTCTCAAAAGCAAAGTGTGTTTCTTCTAAGGCAAGCTAGTGTTTGTTTCCCAGTCCTAAATGGAGTTGAATCACATGCAGTGTCTGGTCCTACGAGCAAGAGTTGTTTTCTGGTAAGAAGAGTCACTATTTCGCTTTCTTTGCCATACACAGTGCAAATAGCACTCGCGTCTACTCCCAGCAAGTACAGTGTATTGGACTGAAGAGGAGCTACTGTTCTTGTCAGTTTCCTAAGCTGAGTTGAACTAGATATAGCCCGTGTGTGTAGGAAGCACAGTTCTTTTGTTTTGAGCAAGCTCACTGTTCTGGCCGTAAAGGAAACACAGTAAAGTAGAAGAGTGCTCTTTTCTCAAAAGTAGAGTGTGTTTCTTGTAAGGTGAGCTAGCGTTTGTTTCCCAGTCCTAAATGTAGTTGAATTACATGCAGTTTCTTGTCCTATGAGCAAGAGTTGTTTTCTGGTAAGAAGAGTCACTATTGCGCTCCTATTGCCATACACAGTGCAAACAACACTTGCTACTGTTCTTTGCAAGTACAGTGTATTGGACAGAAGAGGAGCTACTGTCCTTGTCAGTTTCCTAAGCAGAGTTGAACTAGATATGGCCCGTGTGTGTAGGAAGCACAGTTCTTTTGTTCTGAGCAAGCTCACTGTTCAGACCCCATAGGAAACACTGTAGAGTAGAAGAGTGCTCTTTTCTCAAAAGCAGAGTGTGTTTCTTGTAAGGCGAGCTAGCGTTTGTTTTGCTGTCAAAAATGGAGTTGAATCACATGCAGTTTCAGGTCCTACGAGCAAGAGATTTTTCTGGTAAGAAGAGTCACTATTGTGCTACCATTGCCATACACAGTGCAAATTGCACTCGTGTCTGTTCCCAGCAAGTACAGTGTATTGGACAGAAGAGCATCTACTGTTCTTGTCAGTTTCCTAAGCAGAGTTGAACTAGATATGGCCTGTGTGTGTAGGAAGCACAGTTCTTTTGTTCTGAGCAAGCTCACTGTTCTGGCCCTATAGGAAACACAGTAGAGTAGAAGAGTGCTCTTTTCTCAAAAGCAGAGTGTGTTTCTCCTAAGGCAAGCTAGCGTTTGTTTCCAAGTCCTAAAGGAGTTGAATCACATGCAGTTTCTGGTCCTACAAGCAAGAGTTGTTTTCTGGTAAGGAGAGTCACTATTGCACTCCCATTGCCATACACAGGGCAAATAACACTCGCGTCTGTTCCCAGCAAGTACAGTGTATTAGACTGAAGAGGAGCTACTGTTCTTGTCAGTTTCTTAAGCAGAGTTGAACTATATATGGCCCGTGTGTTAAGGAAGCACACATCATTTTTTCAGAGCAAGCTCACTCTTCTGGCCCTATAGGAAACACAGAAGAGTAGAAGAGTGCTCTTTTCTCAAAAGCAGAGTGTGTTTCATTTAAGGTGAGCTGGCGTTTGTTTCCCAGTCCTAAATGGAGTTGAATCACATGCAGCTTTTGGTCCTATGAGCAAGGGATGTTTTCTGGTAAGGAAAGTCACTATTGCGCTCCCTTTGCCCTACACAGTTCAAATAGCACTCGCGTCTGTTCCCAGCAAGTACAGTGTATTGGACTGAAGAGGAGCTACCGTTCTTGTCAGTTTCCTAAGCAGAGTTGAACTAGATATGGCCTGTGTGTGTAGGAAGCACAGTTCTTTTGTTCTGAGCAAGCTCACTGTTCTGGCCCTATAGGAAACACAGTAAAGTAGAAGAGTGCTCTTTTCTCAAAAGCAGAGTGTGTTTCTTCTAAGGCGAGCTAGCCTTTGTTTCCCAGTCCTAAATGGAGTTGAATCACATGCAGTTTCTGGTCCTACAAGCAAGAGTTGTTTTCTGGTAAGAAGAGTCACTATTTTGTTCCCATTGCCATACACAGGGCAAATAGCACTCGCGTCTGTTTCCAGCAAGTACAGGGTATTGGAATGAAGAGGAGCTACTGTTCTTGTCAGTTTTTTAAGCAGAGTTGAACTAGATATGGCCCTTGTGTGTAGAAAGCACAGTTCTTTTGTTCTGAGCAAGCTCACTGCTCGGACCCCATAGGAAACACAGTAGTATAGATGAGTGCTCTTTTCTCAAAAGCAGAGTGTGTTTCTTGTAAGGCGAGCTAGCGTTTGTTTTTCAGGCCAAAATGGAGTTGAATCACATGCAGTTTCTGGTCCTACGAGCAAGGGATGTTTTCTGGTAAGGAAAGTCACTATTCTGCTCCCTTTGCCATAAACAGTGCAAATAGCACTCACGTCTGCTCCAGCAAGTACAGTGTATTGGACTGAAGAGGAGCTACTGCTCTTGTCAGTTTCCTAAGCAGAGTTGAACTAGATATGGCCCCTGTGTGTAGGAAGCACAGTTCTTTTGTTCTGAGCAAGCTCACTGTTCAGACCCCATAGGAAACACCGTAGAGTAGAAGAGTGCTCTTTTCAAAAGCAGAGTGTGTTTCTTGTAAGGCGAGCTAGCGTTTGTTTCCAAGTCCGAAATGGAGTTGAATCCCATGCAGTTTCTGGTCCTAAGAGCAAGAGTTGTTTTCTGGTAACAAGATTCAGTATTGTGCTCCAATTGCCACATACACTGCAAATAGCACTCGCGTCTGTTCCCAGCAAGTACAGTGTATTGGACTGAAGAGGAGCTACTGTTCTTGTCAGTTTCCTAAGCAGAGTTGAACTAGATATGGCCTGTTTGTGTAGGAAGCACAGTTCTTTTGTTCTGTGAAAGCTCACTGTTCTGGCAATATAGGAAACACAGTAGAGTAGAAGTGTTATCTTTTCTCAAAACCAGAGTGTGTTTCTTGTAAAGCAAGATAGTGTTTGTTTCCCAGTCCAAAATGGAGTTGAATCACAAGCAGTTTTTGGTCCCATGAGCAAGAGTTGTTTTCTGGTAGGAAAGTCACTATTGTGCTCCCATTGCCATACACAGTGCAAATAGCACTCGCGTCTGTCCCCATTAAGTACAGTGTATTGGACTGAAGAGGAGCTACTGTTCTTGTCAGTTTCCAGTGGAGTTGAACTAGATATGGCCCGTGTGTGTAGGAAGCACAGTTCTTTTGTTCTGAGCAAGCTCACTGTTCGGACCCCATAGGAAACACTGTAGAGTAGAAGAGTCCTCTTTTCTCAAAAGCAGAGTGTGTTTCTTGTAAGGAGCGCTAGCGTTTGTTTCCCAGTCCTAAATGGAGTTGAATCCCATGCAGTTTCTGGTCCTACGAGCAAGAGTTGTTTTCTGGTAAGAAGAGTCACTATTGGGCTCCCATTGCCATACACAGTGCAAATAGCACTCGCGTCTGTTCGCAGCAAGTACAGTGTATTGGACTGAAGATGAGCTACTATTCTTGTCAGTTTGCTAAGCAGAATAGAACTGGATATGGCCCCTGTGTGTAGGAAGCACAGTTCTTTTGTTCTGAGCAAGCTCACTTTTCGGACCCCATAGGAAACACCTTAGAGTAGAAGAGTGCTCTTTTCTCAAAAGCAGAGTGTGTTTCTTGTAAGGCGAGCTAGCGTTTGTTTCCCAGTCCTAAATGGAGTTGAATCCCATGCAGTTTCTGGTCCTACGAGCAAGAGTTGTTTTCTGGTAAGAAGAGTCACTATTGGGCTCCCATTGGCATATACAGTGCAAATAGCACTCGCGTCTGTTCCCAGCAAGTACAGTGTATTGGACTGAATAGGAGCTACTGTTCTTGTCAATTTCCTAAGCAGAATTGAACTACATATGGCCCGTGTGTGTAGGAAGCACAGTTCTTTTGTTCTCAGCAAGCTCACTAGTCGGATCCCATAGGAAACACTGTAGAGTAGAAGAGTGCTCTTTTCTCAAAAGGGGAGTGTGTTTCTTGTAAGGCAAGCTAGCGTTTGTTTCCCAGTCCTAAATGGAGTTGAATCACATGCAGTTTCTGGTCCTACGAGCAAGAGTTGTTTTCTGGTAAGAAGAATCACTGTTGCGCTCCCATTGTCAAACACAGGGCAAATAGCACTGGCGTCTATTCCCAGCATGTACAGTGTATTGGAATGAAGAGGATCTACTGTTCTTGTCAGTTTCCCGAGCAGAATTGAACTAGATAATGCCGTTTGTGTAGGAAGCACAGTTCTTTTTTTCTGAGCAAGCTCACTGTTCAGACCCCATAGGAAACACTGTAGAGTAGAAGAGTGCTCTTTTCAAAAGCAGAGTGTGTTTCTTGTAAGGCGAGCTAGCGTTTGTTTCCAAGTCCGAAATGGAGTTGAATCCCATGCAGTTTCTGGTCCTAAGAACAAGAGTTGTTTTCTGGTTAGGAAAGTCAATACTGTGCTCCCATTGCCACACACAGTGCAAATAGCACTCGCGTCTGTTCCCAGCAAGTACAGTGTATTGGACTGAAGAGGAGCTACTGTTCTTGTCAGTTTCCGAAGCAGAGTTGAACTAGATGTGGCCCGTTTGTGTAGGAAGCACAGTTCATTTGTTCTGAGAAAGCTCACTGTTCTGGCAATATAGGAAACACAGTAGAGTAGAAGTGTTATCTTTTCTCAAAAACAGAGTGAGTTTCTTGTAAGGCGAGATAGTGTTTGTTTCCCAGACCAAAATGGAGTTGAATCACAAGCAGTTTTTGGTCCCATGAGCAAGAGTTGTTTTCTGGTAGGAAAGTCACTATTGTGCTCCCATTGCCATACACAGTGCAAATAGCACTCGCGTCTGTTCCCATTAAGTACAGTGTATTGGACTGAAGAGGAGCTACTGTTCTTGTCAGTTTCCAGTGGAGTTGAACTAGATATGGCCCGTGTGTGTAGGAAGCACAGTTCTTTTGTTCTGAGCAAGCTCACTGTTCGGACCCCATAGGAAACACTGTAGAGTAGAAGAGTCCTCTTTTCTCAAAAGCAGAGTGTGCTTCTTGTAAGGAGAGCTAGCGTTTGTTTCCCAGTCCTAAATGGAGTTGAATCCCAAGCATTTTCTGGTCCTACGAGCAAGAGTTGTTTTCTGGTAAGAAGATTCAGTATTTTGCTCCAATTGCCACATACACTGCAAATAGCACTCGCGTCTGTTCCCAGCACGTACAGTGTATTGGACTGAAGAGGAGCTACTGTTCTTGTCAGTTTCCTAAGCAAAGTTGAACTAGATATGGCCCGTTTGTGTAGGATGCACAGTTCTTTTGTTCTGAGCAAGCTCACTGTTCTGGCAATATAGGAAACACAGTAGAGTAGAAGTGTTATCTATTCTCAAAACCAGAGTGTGTTTCTTGTAAGGCGAGATAGTGTTAGTTTCCCAGTCCAAAATGGAGTTGAATCACAAGCAGTTTTTTGTCCTACGAGCAAGAGTTGTTTTCTGGTAAGAAGAGTCACTATTGCGCTCCCATTGCCATACACAGTGCAAATAGCACTCACGTCTGTTCGCAGCAAGTACAGTGTATTGGACTGAAGATGAGGTACTGTTCTTGTCAATTTCCTAAGCAGAATTGATCTAGATATGGCCCGTGTGTGTAGGAAGCACAGTTTTTTTGTTCTCAGCAAGCTCACTGTTCGGAACCCATAGGAAACACTGTAGAGTAGAAGAGTGCTCTTTTCTCAAAAGCAGAGTGTGTTTCTTGTAAGGGGAGCTAGTGTTTGTTTCCCAGTCAGAAATGGAGTTGAATCCCATGCAGTTTCTGGTCCTACGAGCAAGAGTTGTTTTCTGGTAAGAAGAGTCACTATTGCGCTCCCATTGTCATACACAGGGCAAATAGCACTGGCGTCTGTTCCCAGCAAGTACAGTGTTTTGGACTGAAGAGGAGCTACTGTTCTTGTCAGTTTCCTAAGCAGAGTTGAACTAGATATGGCCCCTGTGTGTAGGAAGCACAGTTCTTTTGTTCTGAGCAAGCTGACTGTTCGGACCCCATAGGAAACACAGTAGAGTAGAAGAGTTCTCTTTTCTCAAAAGCAGAGTGTGTTTCTTGTAAGGCGAGCTAGTGTTTGTTTTCCAGTCTGAAATGGAGTTGAATCCCATGCAGTTTCTGGTCCTACGAGCAAGAGATGTTTTCTGGTAAGAAGAGTCACTATTGTGCTCCCATTGCCACATACAGTGCAAATAGCTCTCTCGTCTGTGCCCAGCAAGTACAGTGTATTGGACTGAAGAGGAGCTACTGTTCTTGTCAGTTTCCTGAGCAGAGTTAAACTAGATATGGCCCGTGTGTGTAGGAAGCACAGTTCTTTTGTTCTGAGCAAGCTCACTGTTCTGGCCCTATAGGAAACACAGTAGAGTAGAAGAGTGATCTTTTCTCAAAAGCAAAGTGTGTTTCTTCTAAGGCAAGCTAGTGTTTGTTTCCCAGTCCTAAATGGAGTTGAATCACATGCAGTGTCTGGTCCTACGAGCAAGAGTTGTTTTCTGGTAAGAAGAGTCACTATTTCGCTTTCTTTGCCATACACAGTGCAAATAGCACTCGCGTCTACTCCCAGCAAGTACAGTGTATTGGACTGAAGAGGAGCTACTGTTCTTGTCAGTTTCCTAAGCTGAGTTGAACTAGATATAGCCCGTGTGTGTAGGAAGCACAGTTCTTTTGTTTTGAGCAAGCTCACTGTTCTGGCCGTAAAGGAAACACAGTAAAGTAGAAGAGTGCTCTTTTCTCAAAAGTAGAGTGTGTTTCTTGTAAGGTGAGCTAGCGTTTGTTTCCCAGTCCTAAATGTAGTTGAATTACATGCAGTTTCTTGTCCTATGAGCAAGAGTTGTTTTCTGGTAAGAAGAGTCACTATTGCGCTCCTATTGCCATACACAGTGCAAACAACACTTGCTACTGTTCTTTGCAAGTACAGTGTATTGGACAGAAGAGGAGCTACTGTCCTTGTCAGTTTCCTAAGCAGAGTTGAACTAGATATGGCCCGTGTGTGTAGGAAGCACAGTTCTTTTGTTCTGAGCAAGCTCACTGTTCAGACCCCATAGGAAACACTGTAGAGTAGAAGAGTGCTCTTTTCTCAAAAGCAGAGTGTGTTTCTTGTAAGGCGAGCTAGTGTTTGTTTTGCTGTCAAAAATGGAGTTGAATCACATGCAGTTTCAGGTCCTACGAGCAAGAGATTTTTCTGGTAAGAAGAGTCACTATTGTGCTACCATTGCCATACACAGTGCAAATTGCACTCGTGTCTGTTCCCATCAAGTACAGTGTATTGGACAGAAGAGCATCTACTGTTCTTGTCAGTTTCCTAAGCAGAGTTGAACTAGATATGGCCTGTGTGTGTAGGAAGCACAGTTCTTTTGTTCTGAGCAAGCTCACTGTTCTGGCCCTATAGGAAACACAGTAGAGTAGAAGAGTGCTCTTTTCTCAAAAGCAGAGTGTGTTTCTCCTAAGGCAAGCTAGCGTTTGTTTCCAAGTCCTAAAGGAGTTGAATCACATGCAGTTTCTGGTCCTACAAGCAAGAGTTGTTTTCTGGTAAGGAGAGTCACTATTGCACTCCCATTGCCATACACAGGGCAAATAACACTCGCGTCTGTTCCCAGCAAGTACAGTGTATTAGACTGAAGAGGAGCTACTGTTCTTGTCAGTTTCCTAAGCAGAGTTGAACTATATATGGCCCGTGTGTTAAGGAAGCACACATCATTTTTTCAGAGCAAGCTCACTCTTCTGGCCCTATAGGAAACACAGAAGAGTAGAAGAGTGCTCTTTTCTCAAAAGCAGAGTGTGTTTCATTTAAGGTGAGCTGGCGTTTGTTTCCCAGTCCTAAATGGAGTTGAATCACATGCAGCTTTTGGTCCTATGAGCAAGGGATGTTTTCTGGTAAGGAAAGTCACTATTGCGCTCCCTTTGCCCTACACAGTTCAAATAGCACTCGCGTCTGTTCCCAGCAAGTACAGTGTATTGGACTGAAGAGGAGCTACCGTTCTTGTCAGTTTCCTAAGCAGAGTTGAACTAGATATGGCCTGTGTGTGTAGGAAGCACAGTTCTTTTGTTCTGAGCAAGCTCACTGTTCTGGCCCTATAGGAAACACAGTAAAGTAGAAGAGTGCTCTTTTCTCAAAAGCAGAGTGTGTTTCTTCTAAGGCGAGCTAGCCTTTGTTTCCCAGTCCTAAATGGAGTTGAATCACATGCAGTTTCTGGTCCTACAAGCAAGAGTTGTTTTCTGGTAAGAAGAGTCACTATTTTGTTCCCATTGCCATACACAGGGCAAATAGCACTCGCGTCTGTTTCCAGCAAGTACAGGGTATTGGAATGAAGAGGAGCTACTGTTCTTGTCAGTTTTTTAAGCAGAGTTGAACTAGATATGGCCCTTGTGTGTAGAAAGCACAGTTCTTTTGTTCTGAGCAAGCTCACTGCTCGGACCCCATAGGAAACACAGTAGTATAGATGAGTGCTCTTTTCTCAAAAGCAGAGTGTGTTTCTTGTAAGGCGAGCTAGCGTTTGTTTTTCAGGCCAAAATGGAGTTGAATCACATGCAGTTTCTGGTCCTACGAGCAAGGGATGTTTTCTGGTAAGGAAAGTCACTATTCTGCTCCCTTTGCCATAAACAGTGCAAATAGCACTCACGTCTGCTCCAGCAAGTACAGTGTATTGGACTGAAGAGGAGCTACTGCTCTTGTCAGTTTCCTAAGCAGAGTTGAACTAGATATGGCCCCTGTGTGTAGGAAGCACAGTTCTTTTGTTCTGAGCAAGCTCACTGTTCAGACCCCATAGGAAACACCGTAGAGTAGAAGAGTGCTCTTTTCAAAAGCAGAGTGTGTTTCTTGTAAGGCGAGCTAGCGTTTGTTTCCAAGTCCGAAATGGAGTTGAATCCCATGCAGTTTCTGGTCCTAAGAGCAAGAGTTGTTTTCTGGTAACAAGATTCAGTATTGTGCTCCAATTGCCACATACACTGCAAATAGCACTCGCGTCTGTTCCCAGCAAGTACAGTGTATTGGACTGAAGAGGAGCTACTGTTCTTGTCAGTTTCCTAAGCAGAGTTGAACTAGATATGGCCTGTTTGTGTAGGAAGCACAGTTCTTTTGTTCTGTGAAAGCTCACTGTTCTGGCAATATAGGAAACACAGTAGAGTAGAAGTGTTATCTTTTCTCAAAACCAGAGTGTGTTTCTTGTAAAGCAAGATAGTGTTTGTTTCCCAGTCCAAAATGGAGTTGAATCACAAGCAGTTTTTGGTCCCATGAGCAAGAGTTGTTTTCTGGTAGGAAAGTCACTATTGTGCTCCCATTGCCATACACAGTGCAAATAGCACTCGCGTCTGTCCCCATTAAGTACAGTGTATTGGACTGAAGAGGAGCTACTGTTCTTGTCAGTTTCCAGTGGAGTTGAACTAGATATGGCCCGTGTGTGTAGGAAGCACAGTTCTTTTGTTCTGAGCAAGCTCACTGTTCGGACCCCATAGGAAACACTGTAGAGTAGAAGAGTCCTCTTTTCTCAAAAGCAGAGTGTGCTTCTTGTAAGGAGAGCTAGCGTTTGTTTCCCAGTCCTAAATGGAGTTGAATCCCAAGCATTTTCTGGTCCTACGAGCAAGAGTTGTTTTCTGGTAAGAAGATTCAGTATTTTGCTCCAATTGCCACATACACTGCAAATAGCACTCGCGTCTGTTCCCAGCACGTACAGTGTATTGGACTGAAGAGGAGCTACTGTTCTTGTCAGTTTCCTAAGCAAAGTTGAACTAGATATGGCCCGTTTGTGTAGGATGCACAGTTCTTTTGTTCTGAGCAAGCTCACTGTTCTGGCAATATAGGAAACACAGTAGAGTAGAAGTGTTATCTATTCTCAAAACCAGAGTGTGTTTCTTGTAAGGCGAGATAGTGTTAGTTTCCCAGTCCAAAATGGAGTTGAATCACAAGCAGTTTTTTGTCCTACGAGCAAGAGTTGTTTTCTGGTAAGAAGAGTCACTATTGCGCTCCCATTGCCATACACAGTGCAAATAGCACTCACGTCTGTTCGCAGCAAGTACAGTGTATTGGACTGAAGATGAGGTACTGTTCTTGTCAATTTCCTAAGCAGAATTGATCTAGATATGGCCCGTGTGTGTAGGAAGCACAGTTTTTTTGTTCTCAGCAAGCTCACTGTTCGGAACCCATAGGAAACACTGTAGAGTAGAAGAGTGCTCTTTTCTCAAAAGCAGAGTGTGTTTCTTGTAAGGGGAGCTAGTGTTTGTTTCCCAGTCAGAAATGGAGTTGAATCCCATGCAGTTTCTGGTCCTACGAGCAAGAGTTGTTTTCTGGTAAGAAGAGTCACTATTGCGCTCCCATTGTCATACACAGGGCAAATAGCACTGGCGTCTGTTCCCAGCAAGTACAGTGTTTTGGACTGAAGAGGAGCTACTGTTCTTGTCAGTTTCCTAAGCAGAGTTGAACTAGATATGGCCCCTGTGTGTAGGAAGCACAGTTCTTTTGTTCTGAGCAAGCTGACTGTTCGGACCCCATAGGAAACACAGTAGAGTAGAAGAGTTCTCTTTTCTCAAAAGCAGAGTGTGTTTCTTGTAAGGCGAGCTAGTGTTTGTTTTCCAGTCTGAAATGGAGTTGAATCCCATGCAGTTTCTGGTCCTACGAGCAAGAGATGTTTTCTGGTAAGAAGAGTCACTATTGTGCTCCCATTGCAAATAGCTCTCTCGTCTGTGCCCAGCAAGTACAGTGTATTGGACTGAAGAGGAGCTACTGTTCTTGTCAGTTTCCTGAGCAGAGTTAAACTAGATATGGCCCGTGTGTGTAGGAAGCACAGTTCTTTTGTTCTGAGCAAGCTCACTGTTCTGGCCCTATAGGAAACACAGTAGAGTAGAAGAGTGATCTTTTCTCAAAAGCAAAGTGTGTTTCTTCTAAGGCAAGCTAGTGTTTGTTTCCCAGTCCTAAATGGAGTTGAATCACATGCAGTGTCTGGTCATACGAGCAAGAGTTGTTTTCTGGTAAGAAGAGTCACTATTGTGCTCCCATTGTCATACACAGGGCAAATAGCTCTGGCATCTGTTCCCAGCATGTACAGTGTATTGGACTGAAGAGGATCTACTGTTCTTGTCAGTTTCCTAAGCAGAGTTGAACTAGATATAGTCGGTGTGTGTAGGAAGCACAGTTCTTTTGTTCTGAGCAAGCTCACTATTCTGGCCTTACAAAAAACACATTAGACTAGAAGAGTGCTCTTTTCTCAAAAGCAGAGTGTGTTTCTCGTAAAGCGAGCTAGCGTTTGGTTCCCAGTCTTAAATAGAGTTGAATCACACACAGTTTCTGGTCCTACGAGCTAAAGTTGTTTTCTGGTAAGGAAAGTCACTATTGCGCTCCCAGTGACATACACAGTGCAAATAGCACTCGCGTAATTTCCCAGCAAGTACAGTGTATTGGACTGAAGTGGAGCTACTGTTCTCATCAGTTTCTTAAGTAGAGTTGAACTAGATATGGCCCATGTGTGTAGGAAGCACAGTTCTTTTGTTCTGAGCAAGCTCACTGTTCGGACTCCATAGGAAACACTGTAGAGTAGAAGAGTGCTCTTTTCTCAAAAGCAGAGTGTGTTTCTTGTAAGGTGAGCTAGCGTTTGTTTCCCAGTCCTAAATGGAGTTGAATCACATGCAGTTTTTGGTCCTACGAGCTAGAGGTGTTTTCTGGTAAGGAACGTCACTATTGAGATCCCATTGCCATACATAGTGCTAATAGCACTCGCGTCTGTTCCCAGCAAGTACAGTGTATTGGACTCAAGATGAGCTACTGTTCTTCTCAGTTTCCTAAGCAGAGTTGAACTAGATATGGCCCGTGTGTGTAGGAAGCACAGTTCTTTTGTTCTGAGCAAGCTCACTATTCTGGTCCTATAGGAAATACAGTAGAGTAGAAGAGTGCTCTTTTCTCAAAAGCAGAGAGTGTTTCTTGTAAGGCGAGTTAGCGTTTGTTTCCCGTCCTAAAAGGAGTTGAATCACATGCAGTTTCTGGTCCTACGAGCAAGAGTTGTTTTCTGGTAAGAAGAGTCACTATTGTGCTCCCATTGCCATACACAGTGCAAATAGCACTCGCGTCTGTTCCCAGGAAGTACAGTGTATTGGAATGAGGAGGAGCTACTGTTCTTCTTCAGTTTCCCAAGCAGAGTTGAATTAGATATGACTCATGTGTGTAGGAAGCACACTTCTTTTGTTCTGAGCAATCTCACTGTACGGACCCCATAGGAAACACAGTTGGGTAGAAGAGTGCTCTTTTCTCAAAAGCAGAGTGTGTTTCTTGTAAGGCGAGCTAGCGTTTGTTTCCCAGTCTTAAAAGGAGTTGAGTCACATGCAGTTTCTGGTCCTACGAGCAAGAATTTTTTTCTGGTAGGGAAAGTCACTATTGCGATTTCATTGTCATTCACAGGGCAAATAGCACTGGCGTCTGTTCCTAGCAAGTACAGTGTATTGGACTGAAGAGGAGCTACTGTTCTTGTCAGTTTCCTAAGCAGTGTTGAACTAGATATAACCCGTGTGTGTAGGAAGCACAGTTCTTTTATTCTGAGCAAGCTCACTATTCTGGCCCTAAAAGAATCACAGTAGAGTAGAAGAGTGCTCTTTTCTCAAATCAGAATGTGTTTCTTGTAATGCGAGCTAGCATTTGTTTCCCAGTCCTACATGTAGTTGAATCACATGCAGTTTTTGATCCTACGAGCAAGAGTTGTTTTCTGGTAAGGAAAGTCACTATTGTGCTCCCATTGCCATACACAGTGCAAAAAGCACTGGCGTCTGTTCCCAGTATGTACAGTGTATTGGCCTGAAAAGGAGCTACTGTTCTTGTCAGTTTGCTAAGCCGAGTTGAACTAGACATGGCCCGTGTGTGTAGGAAGCACAGTTCTTTTGTTCTGAGCAAGCTAACTGTTCTGGCCCTATAGGAAACACAGTAGAGTAGAAGAGTGCTCTTTTCTCAAAAGCAGAGTGTGTTTCTTGTAAGGCGAGCTAGCGTTTGTTTCCCCGTCCTAAATGGAGTTGAATCACATGCAGTTTCTGGTCCTATGAGCAAGAGTTGTTTTCTGGTAGGAAGAGTCACTATTGTGCTCCCATTGTCATACACAGGGCAAATAGCACTCGAGTCTGTTTTCAGCATGTACAGTGTATTGGACTGAAGAGGATCTACTGTTCTTGTCAGTTTCCTAAGAAGAATTGAACTAGATATGGCCGTGTGTGTAGGAAGCACAGTTTTTTGTTCTGAGCAAGCTCACTGTTTTGGCCCTATAGGAAACACAGTAGAGTAGAAGAGTGCTCTTTTCTCAAAAGCAGAGTGTGTTTCATGTATGGCGAGCTAGCGTTTGTTTCGCAATTCTAAATGGAGTTGAATCACATGTAGTTTTTGATCCAACGAGCAAGAGTTTTTTCTGGTAAGGAAAGTCACTATTGCGCTCCCATTGTCACACACAGTGCAAAGAGGACTCGCGTCTGTTCCCATCAAGTACAATGTATTGGACTGAAGAGGAGCTACTGTTCTTGTCAGTTTCCTAAGCAGAGTTGAAGTGGATTTGTCCCGTGTGTGTAGGAAGCACAGTTCTTTTGTTCTGAGCAAGCTCACTGTTCGGACCCCATAGGAAACACAGTAGAGTAGAAGAGTGCTCTTTTCTCAAAAGCAGAGTGTGTTTCTTGTAATGCAAGCTAGCGTTTGTTTCCCAGTCCTAAATGGAGTTGAGTCCCATGCAGTTTCTGGTCCTACGAGCAAGAGTTGTTTTCTGGTTAGAAGAGTCACTATTGCGCTCCCATTGTCATACACAGGGCAAATAGCACTGGCGTCTGTTCCCAGCATGTACAGTGTATTGGACTGAAGAGGATCTACTGTTCTTGTCAGTTTCCTGAGCAGAGTTGTACTAGATATAGTCGGTGTGTGTAGGAAGCACAGTTCTTTTGTTCTGAGCCAGCTCACTATTCTGGCCCTACAAAAAAACACATTAGACTAGAATAGTGCTCTTTTCTCAAAAGCAGAGTTTGTTTATTGTAAGGCGAGCTAGCGTTTGTTTCCCAGTTATAAATGGAGTTGAATCACGTACAGTTTCTGGTCCTATGAGCAAGAGTTGTTTTCTGGTAAGAAGAGTCACTATTGCGCTCCCATTATCATACACAGGGCAAATAGCACTGGCGTCTGTTCCCAGCATATACAGTGTATTGGACTGAAGAGGAGCTACTGTTCTTGTCAGTTTCCTCAGCAGAGTTGAACTAGATATAGCCCATGTGTGTAGGAAGCACAGTTCTTTTGTTCTGAGCAAGCTCACTATTCTGGCCCTATAGGAAAGACAGTAGAGTAGAAGAGTGCTCTTTTCTCAAAAGCAGAGTGTTTTTCTTGTAAAGCGAGCTAGCGTTTGTTTCCCAGTCCTAAATGGAGTTGAATCACATGCAGTTTCTGGTCCTACGAGCAAGAATTGTTTTCTGGTAAGAAGAGTCACTATTGTGCTCCCATTGTCATACACAGGGCAAAAAGCACTGGCGTCTGTTACCAGCAAGTACAGTGTATGGGACGGAAGAGGATCTACTGTTCTTGTCCGTTTCCTAAGCAGAATTGAACTAGATATGGCCGTGTGTGTAGGAAGCACAGTTCTTTTGTTCTGAGCAAGCTCACTGTTTTGGCCCTGTAGGAAACACAGTAGAGTAGAAGAGTGCTCTATTCTCAAAAGCAGAGTGTGTTTCTTGTAAGGCAAGCTAGCGTTTGTTTCCCAGTCCTAAATGGAGTTAAAGCACATGCAGTTTTTGGTCCTACGAGCTAGAGTTGTTTTCTGGTAAGGAAAGTCACTATTGAGCTCCCATTGCCATACATAGTGCAAATAGCACTCGCGTCTGTTTCCAGCAAGTAAAGTGTATTGGACTGAAGAGGAGCTACTGTTCTTGTCAGTTTCATAAGCAGAATTGACCTAGATATTGCCCGTGTGTGTAGGAAGCACAGTTCTTTTGTTCTGAGCAAGCTCACTATTCTGGCCCTATAGGAAACACAGTAGAGTAGAAGAGTGCTCTTTTCTCAAAAGCAGAGTGTGTTTCTTGTAATGCGAGCTAGCGTTTGTTTCGCAGTCCTAAGTGGCGTTGAATCACATGCAGTTTCTGGTCCTAAGAGCAAGAGTTGTTTTCTGGTAAGAAGAGTCAATATTGCGCTCCCATTGTCATACACATTACAAATAGCACTGGCATCTGTTCCCAGCATGTACAGTGTATTGGACTGAAGAGGATATACTGTTCTTGTCAGTTTCCTAAGCAGAATTGAACTCGATATGGCCGTGTGTGTAGGAAGCACAGTTCTTTTGTTCTGAGCAAGCTCACTGTATGGAACTTAAAGGAAACACAGAAGAGTAGAAGAGTGCTCTTTTATCATAAGCAGAGTGTGTTTATTGTAAGGCGAGCTATCGTTTGTTTCGCAGTCCTAAATGGAGTTGAATCACATGCAGTTTTTGGTCCTATGAGCAAGAGTTGTTTTCTGGTAAGGAAAGTCACTATTGTGCTCCCATTGCCATACACAGTGCAAATAGCACTCGCGTCTGTTCCCATTAAGTACAGTGTATTGGTCTGAAGAGGAGCTACTGTTATTGTCAGTTTCCTAGGTAGAGTTGAACTAGATATGGCCCGTGTGTGTAGGAATCACAGTTTTTTTGTTCTGAGCAAGCTCACTGTTCAGACCCCATAGGAAACACTGTAGAGTAGAAGAGTGCTCTTTTCTCAAAAGCAGAGTGTGTTTCTTGTAAGGCGAGCTAGCGTTTGTTTTGCAGTCCTAAATGGAGTTGAATCACATGCAGTTTCAGGTCCTACAAGCAAGAGTTTTTTCTGGTAAGAAGAGTCACTATTGAGCTCCCATTGTCATACACAGGGCAAATAGCACTGGCGTCTGTTCCCAGCAAGTACAGTGTATTGGCCAGAAGAGGAGCTACTGTTCTTGTCAGTTTCCTAAGCAGAGTTGATCTAGATATAGCCAGTATGTGTAGGATGCACAGTTCTTTTGTTCTGAGCAAGCTCACTGTTCTGGCCCTATAGGAAACACAGTAGAGTAGAAGAGTGCTCTTTTCTCAGAAGCAGAGTGTGGTTCTTGTAACGTGAGCTAGCGTTTGTTTCCCAGTCCTAAATGGAGTTGAATCACATGCAGTTTCTGGTCCTATGAGCAAGAGTTCTTTTCTAGTAAGAAGAGTCACTATTTTTCTACCATTGCCATACACAGTGCAAATAGCACGCGCGTCTGTTCCCAGCAAGTACAGTGTATTGGACAGAAGAGGAGCTCCTGTTCTTGTCAGTTTCCTAAGCAGAGTTGAACTAGATATGGCCCGTGTGTGTGAAGCACAGTACTTTTGTTCTGAGCAAGCTAAATTTTCTGACCCAATAGTAAACACAGTAGAGTAGAAGAGTGCTCTTTTCTCAAAAGCAGAGTGTGTTTCTTTTAAGGTGAGCTAGTGTTTCTTTCCCAGTCAGAAACGGAGTTGAATCCCATGGAGTTTCTGGTCCTACGAGCAAGAGTTGTTTTCTGGTAAGAAGAGTCACTATTTCGCTTTCTTTGCCATACACAGTGCAAATAGCACTCGCGTCTACTCCCAGCAAGTACAGTGTATTGGACTGAAGAGGAGCTACTGTTCTTGTCAGTTTCCTAAGCTGAGTTGAACTAGATATAGCCCGTGTGTGTAGGAAGCACAGTTCTTTTGTTTTGAGCAAGCTCACTGTTCTGGCCGTAAAGGAAACACAGTAAAGTAGAAGAGTGCTCTTTTCTCAAAAGTAGAGTGTGTTTCTTGTAAGGTGAGCTAGCGTTTGTTTCCCAGTCCTAAATGTAGTTGAATTACATGCAGTTTCTTGTCCTATGAGCAAGAGTTGTTTTCTGGTAAGAAGAGTCACTATTGCGCTCCTATTGCCATACACAGTGCAAACAACACTTGCTACTGTTCTTTGCAAGTACAGTGTATTGGACAGAAGAGGAGCTACTGTCCTTGTCAGTTTCCTAAGCAGAGTTGAACTAGATATGGCCCGTGTGTGTAGGAAGCACAGTTCTTTTGTTCTGAGCAAGCTCACTGTTCAGACCCCATAGGAAACACTGTAGAGTAGAAGAGTGCTCTTTTCTCAAAAGCAGAGTGTGTTTCTTCTAAGGCGAGCTAGCGTTTGTTTTGCTGTCAAAAATGGAGTTGAATCACATGCAGTTTCAGGTCCTACGAGCAAGAGATTTTTCTGGTAAGAAGAGTCACTATTGTGCTACCATTGCCATACACAGTGCAAATTGCACTCGTGTCTGTTCCCAGCAAGTACAGTGTATTGGACAGAAGAGCATCTACTGTTCTTGTCAGTTTCCTAAGCAGAGTTGAACTAGATATGGCCTGTGTGTGTAGGAAGCACAGTTCTTTTGTTCTGAGCAAGCTCACTGTTCTGGCCCTATAGGAAACACAGTAGAGTAGAAGAGTGCTCTTTTCTCAAAAGCAGAGTGTGTTTCTCCTAAGGCAAGCTAGCGTTTGTTTCCAAGTCCTAAAGGAGTTGAATCACATGCAGTTTCTGGTCCTACAAGCAAGAGTTGTTTTCTGGTAAGGAGAGTCACTATTGCACTCCCATTGCCATACACAGGGCAAATAACACTCGCGTCTGTTCCCAGCAAGTACAGTGTATTAGACTGAAGAGGAGCTACTGTTCTTGTCAGTTTCCTAAGCAGAGTTGAACTATATATGGCCCGTGTGTTAAGGAAGCACACATCATTTTTTCAGAGCAAGCTCACTCTTCTGGCCCTATAGGAAACACAGAAGAGTAGAAGAGTGCTCTTTTCTCAAAAGCAGAGTGTGTTTCATTTAAGGTGAGCTGGCGTTTGTTTCCCAGTCCTAAATGGAGTTGAATCACATGCAGCTTTTGGTCCTATGAGCAAGGGATGTTTTCTGGTAAGGAAAGTCACTATTGCGCTCCCTTTGCCCTACACAGTTCAAATAGCACTCGCGTCTGTTCCCAGCAAGTACAGTGTATTGGACTGAAGAGGAGCTACCGTTCTTGTCAGTTTCCTAAGCAGAGTTGAACTAGATATGGCCTGTGTGTGTAGGAAGCACAGTTCTTTTGTTCTGAGCAAGCTCACTGTTCTGGCCCTATAGGAAACACAGTAAAGTAGAAGAGTGCTCTTTTCTCAAAAGCAGAGTGTGTTTCTTCTAAGGCGAGCTAGCCTTTGTTTCCCAGTCCTAAATGGAGTTGAATCACATGCAGTTTCTGGTCCTACAAGCAAGAGTTGTTTTCTGGTAAGAAGAGTCACTATTTTGTTCCCATTGCCATACACAGGGCAAATAGCACTCGCGTCTGTTTCCAGCAAGTACAGGGTATTGGAATGAAGAGGAGCTACTGTTCTTGTCAGTTTTTTAAGCAGAGTTGAACTAGATATGGCCCTTGTGTGTAGAAAGCACAGTTCTTTTGTTCTGAGCAAGCTCACTGCTCGGACCCCATAGGAAACACAGTAGTATAGATGAGTGCTCTTTTCTCAAAAGCAGAGTGTGTTTCTTGTAAGGCGAGCTAGCGTTTGTTTTTCAGGCCAAAATGGAGTTGAATCACATGCAGTTTCTGGTCCTACGAGCAAGGGATGTTTTCTGGTAAGGAAAGTCACTATTCTGCTCCCTTTGCCATAAACAGTGCAAATAGCACTCACGTCTGCTCCAGCAAGTACAGTGTATTGGACTGAAGAGGAGCTACTGCTCTTGTCAGTTTCCTAAGCAGAGTTGAACTAGATATGGCCCCTGTGTGTAGGAAGCACAGTTCTTTTGTTCTGAGCAAGCTCACTGTTCAGACCCCATAGGAAACACCGTAGAGTAGAAGAGTGCTCTTTTCAAAAGCAGAGTGTGTTTCTTGTAAGGCGAGCTAGCGTTTGTTTCCCAGTCCTAAATGGAGTTGAATCCCAAGCATTTTCTGGTCCTACGAGCAAGAGTTGTTTTCTGGTAAGAAGATTCAGTATTTTGCTCCAATTGCCACATACACTGCAAATAGCACTCGCGTCTGTTCCCAGCACGTACAGTGTATTGGACTGAAGAGGAGCTACTGTTCTTGTCAGTTTCCTAAGCAAAGTTGAACTAGATATGGCCCGTTTGTGTAGGATGCACAGTTCTTTTGTTCTGAGCAAGCTCACTGTTCTGGCAATATAGGAAACACAGTAGAGTAGAAGTGTTATCTATTCTCAAAACCAGAGTGTGTTTCTTGTAAGGCGAGATAGTGTTAGTTTCCCAGTCCAAAATGGAGTTGAATCACAAGCAGTTTTTTGTCCTACGAGCAAGAGTTGTTTTCTGGTAAGAAGAGTCACTATTGCGCTCCCATTGCCATACACAGTGCAAATAGCACTCACGTCTGTTCGCAGCAAGTACAGTGTATTGGACTGAAGATGAGGTACTGTTCTTGTCAATTTCCTAAGCAGAATTGATCTAGATATGGCCCGTGTGTGTAGGAAGCACAGTTTTTTTGTTCTCAGCAAGCTCACTGTTCGGAACCCATAGGAAACACTGTAGAGTAGAAGAGTGCTCTTTTCTCAAAAGCAGAGTGTGTTTCTTGTAAGGGGAGCTAGTGTTTGTTTCCCAGTCAGAAATGGAGTTGAATCCCATGCAGTTTCTGGTCCTACGAGCAAGAGTTGTTTTCTGGTAAGAAGAGTCACTATTGCGCTCCCATTGTCATACACAGGGCAAATAGCACTGGCGTCTGTTCCCAGCAAGTACAGTGTTTTGGACTGAAGAGGATCTACTATTCTTGTCAGTTTTTTAAGCAGAATTGAACTAGATATGACCGTGTGTGTAGGAAGCACAGTTCTTTTGTTCTGAGCAAGCTCACTGTTTTTGCCCTATAGGAAACACAATAGAGTAGAAGAGTGCTCTTTTCTCAAAAGCAGAGTGTGTTTCTTGTAAGGCGAGATACAGTTTGTTTCCCAGTCCTAAATGGAGTTGAATCACATGCAGTTTCTGGTCCTACAAGCAAGAGTTGTTTTCTGGTAAGAAGAGTCACGGTTGCGCTCCCATTGTCAAACACAGGGCAAAAAGCACTGGCGTCTATTCCCAGCATGTACAGTGTATTGGAATGAAGAGGATCTACTGTTCTTGTCAGTTTCCCAAGCAGAATTGAACTAGATAAGGCCGTTTGTGAAGGAAGCACAGTTCTTTTTTTCTGAGCAAGCTCACTGTTCGGACCCCATAGGAAACACATTAGAGTAGAAGAGTGCTCTTTTCTCAAAAGCAGAGTGTGTTTCTTGTAAGGCGAGCTAGCGTTTGTTTCCAAGACAGAAATGGAGTTGAATCCCATGCAGTTTCTGGTCCTAAGAGCAAGAGGTGTTTTCTGGTGAGAAGAGTCACTATTGTCCTCCCATTGCCATATAGAGGGCAAATAGCCCTCGCGTCTGTTCCCAGCAAGTACAGTGTATTGGACTGAAGAGGAGCTACTGTTCTTGTCAGTTTCCTAAGCAGAGTTGAACTAGATATAGCCCGTGTGTGTAGGAAGCACAGTTCTTTTGTTCTTAGCAAGCTCACTATTCTGGCCCTATAGGAAACACAGTAGACTAGAAGAGTGCTCTTTTCTCAAAAGCAGAGTGTATTTCTTGTAAGGCGAGCTGGCGTTTGTTTCCCAGTCGTAAATGGAGTTGAATCACATGCAGTTTCTGGTCCTATGAGCAAGAGTTGTTTTCTGGTAAGAAGAGTCACTGTTGCGATCCCATTGTCAAACACAGGGCAAATAGCACTGGCGTCTATTCCCAGCATGTACAGTGTATTGGAATGAAGAGGATCTACTGTTCTTTTCAGTTTCCCAAGCAGAATTGAACTAGATAATGCCGTTTATGTAGGAAGCACAGTTCTTTTTTTCTGAGCAAGCTCACTATTCTGGCCCTATAGGAAACACAGGAGAGTAGAAGAGTGCTCTTTTCTCAAAAGCAGAGTGTGTTTCTTGTAAGGCGAGCTAGTGTTTGTTTCCCAGTCCTAAATGGAGTTGAATCACATGCAGTTTTTGGTCCCATGAGCAAGAGTTGTTTTCTGGTAAGGAAAGTCACATTGCGCTCCCATTGCCATACAAAGTGCAAATAGCACTCGCATCTGTTCCCAGGAAGTACAGTGCACTGGACTGAAGAGGAGCTACTGTTCTTGTCAGTTTCTGTGCAGAGTTGAACTAGATATGGCCCGTGTGTGTAGGAAGCACAGTTCTTTTGTTCTGAGCAAGCTCACTGTTCGGACACCATAGGAAACACTTTAGAGTAGAAGATGGCTCTTTTCTCAAAAAGAGTGTGTTTCTTGTAAGGCGAGGTAGCGTTTGTTTCGCAGTCCTAAATGGAGTTGAATCACATGCAGTTTCTTGTCCTACGAGCAAGAGTTGTTTTCTGCTAAGAACAGTCACTATTGCGCTCATATTGTCATACACAGGGCAAATAGCACTGGCGTCTATTCCCAGCATGTACAGTGTATTGGACTGAAGAGGAGCTACTGTTCTTGTCAGTTTCCTAAGCAGAATTGAACTAGATATGGCCGTGTGTGTAGGATGCACAGTTCTTTTGTTCTGAGCAAGCTCACTGTTTTGGCCTTATCGAAAACACATTAGAGTAGAAGAGTGTCCATTTCACAAAAGCAGAGTGTGTTTCTTGTAAGGCGTGCTAGTGTTTGTTTTTCAGTCCTAAATGGAGTTGAATCACATGCAGTTTCTGGTCCTATGAGCAAGAGTTGTTTTCTGGTAAGAAGAGTCACTATTGTGCTCCCATTGTCATACACAGGGCAAATAGCACAGGCGTCTGTTCCCAGCATGTACAGTGTATTGGACTGAATAGGATCTACTGTCCTTGTCAGTCTCCTAAGCAAAATTGATCTAGATATGGCCCGTGTGTGTAGGAAACACATTTCTTTTGTTCTGAGCAAGCTCACTATTTTGCCCTATAGGAAACACAGTAGAGTAGAAGAGTGCTCTTTTCTCAAAAGCAGAGTGTGTTTCTTGTAAGGCGAGCTAGCGTTTGTTTCCCAGTCCTAAATGGAGTTGAATCACATGCAGTTTTTGGGCCTAAGTGCAAGAGTTGTTTTCTGCTTAGAAGACTCACTATTGCGCTCCCATTGCCATACACAGTGAAAATAGCACTGGCGTCTGTTCCCAGCAAGTACAGTATACTGGACTGAAGAGTAGCTACTGTTCTTGTCAGTTTCCTAAGCAGAGTTGAACTAGATATGGCCCGTGTGTGTAGGAAGCACAGTTATTTTGTTCGGAGCAAGCTCACTGTTCGGACACTATAGGAAACACAGTAGAGTAGAAGAGTGCTCTTTTCTCAAAAGCAGAGTCTGTTTCTTGTTTGGTGAGCTAGCGTTTGTTTCCCAGTTCTAAATGGATTTGAATCACATGCAGTTTATGGTCCTACGAGCAAGAGTTGTTTTCTGGTAAGAAGAGTCACTATTGTGCTCCCATTATCATACACAGGGCAAATATCACTGCGTCTGTTCCCAGCACGTACAGTGTATTGGACTGAGGAGGACCAACTGTTCTTGTCAGTTTCCTAAGCAGAGTTGAACTAGATATGGTCCGTGTGTGTAGGAAGCACAGTTCTTTTGTTCTGAGCAAGCTCACTATTCTGGCCCTATAGGAAACACAGTAGAGTAGAAGAGTGCTCTTTTCTCAAAAGCAGAGTGTGTTTCTTGTAAGGCGAGCTAGCGTTTGTTTCCAAGTCTGAAATGGAGTTGAATCCCATGCAGTTTCTGGTCCTAAGAGCAAGAGGTGTTTTCTGGTAAGAAGAGTCACTATTATGCTCCATTGCCATAAACAGTGCAAATAGCACTCGCGTCTGTTCCCAGGAAGTACAGTGTATTGGACTGAAGAGGAGCTACTGTTCTTGTCAGTTTCCTAAGCCGAGTTGAACTAGATATGGCCCGTGTGTGTAGGAAGCACAGTTCTTTTGTTCAGAGCAAGCTCACTGTTAGGACCCCATAGGAAACACTTTAGAGTAGAAGAGGGCTCTTTCTCAAAAGCAGAGTGTGGTTCTTGTAAGGCGAGCTAGCGTTTGTTTCCCAGTCTGAAATGGAGTTGAATCCCATGCAGTTTCTGGTCCTAAGAGCAAGAGGTGTTTTCTGGTAAGAAGAGTCACTATTGTGCTCCCATTGCCATATACAGTGCAAATAGCACTCGTGTCTGTTCCCAGCAAGTACAGTGTATTGGACTGAAGCGGAGCTACTGTTCTTGTCAGTTTCCTAAGCAGAATTGAACTAGATATGGCCGTGTGTGTAGGAAGCACAGTTCTTTTGTTCTGAGCAAGTTCACTGTTTTGGCCCTATAGGAAATACATTAGAGTAGAAGAGTGTCCTTTTCTCATAAGCAGAGTGTGTTTCTTGTAAGGCGAGCTAGCGTTGGTTTCCCAGTCCTATATGGAGTTGAATCACATGCAGAGTCTGGTCCTACGAGCAAGAGTTGTTTTCTGGTAAGAAGAGTCACTATTGTGCTCCCATTGTCATACACAGGGCAAATAGCACTGGCGTCTGTTCTGAGCATGTACAGTGTATTGGACTGAAGAGGATCTCCTGTCCTTGTCAGTTTCCTAAGCAGAATTGATCTAGATATGGCCCGTGTGTGTAGGAAGCACAGTTCTTTTGTTCTGAGCAAGCTCACTGTTCTGACCCCATAAGAAACACAGTAGAAAAGAAGAGTGCCCTTTCCTCAAAAGCAGTGTGTGTTTCTTGTAAGTCGAGCTAGCATTTGTTTTTCAGTCCTAAATGGAGTTCAATCACATGCAGTTTCTGTTCCTACGAGCAAGAGTTGTTTTCTGGTAAGGAGAGTCACTATTGTGCTCCAATTGTCATACACAGGGCAAATAGCACTGGCGTCTGTTCCCAGCATACACTGTATTGGACTCAAGAGGATCTACTGTCCTTGTCAGTTTCCTATGCAGAATTGATCTAGATATGGCCCGTGTGTGTAGGAAGCACAGTTCATTTGTTCTGAGCAAGCTCACAGTTTTGGTCCTATAAAAAACACAGAAGAGTAGAAGAGTGCTCTTTTCTCAAAATCAGAGTGTGTTTCTTGTAAGGTGAGCTAGCGTTTGTTTCCCAGTACTAAATGGAGTTGAATTTCATGCAGTTTCTTGTCCTATGAGCAAGAGTTGTTTTCTGTTAAGAAGAGTCACTATTGCGCTCCTATTGCCATACACAGTGCAAACAACTCTCGCTACTGTTCTTTGCAAGTACAGTGTATTGGACAGAAGAGGAGCTACTGTTCTTGTCAGTTTCCTAAGCATAGTTGAACTAGATATGTCCCGTGTGTGTCGGAAGCACAGTTCTTTTGTTCTGAGCAAGCTCACTGTTCGGACCCCATAGGAAACACAGTAGAGTAGAAGAGTGCTCTTTTCTCAGAAGCAGAGTGTGTTTCTTGTAAGGCAAGCTAGCGTTTGTTTCCCAGTCCTAAATGGAATTGAATCACATGCAGTTTCTGATCATAGGAGCAAGAGTTGTTTTCTGGTAAGAAGAGTCACTATTGCGCTCCCATTGTCATACACAGGGCAAATAGCACTGGCGTATGTTCCCAGCATGTACAGTGTATTGGACTGAAGAGGATCTACTGTTCTTGTCAGTTTCCTAAGCAAAGTTGAACTAGATATGGCCCGTGTGTGTTAGAAGTACACATCTTTTGTTCTGACCAACCTCACTCTTCTGGCCCTATAGGAAACACATTAGAGTAGAAGAGTGCTCTTTTCTCAAAAGCAGAATGTGTTTCTTGTAAGGCGAGTTAGCGTTTGTTTCCCAGTCCTAAATGGAGTTCAATCACATGCAGTTTCTGGTCCTACGAGCAAGAGTTGTTTTATGGTAAGAAGAGTCACTATTGCGCTCCCATTGTCATACACAGGGCAAATAGCACTGGCGTCTGTTCCCAGCATGTAAAGTGTATTGGACTGAAGAGGATCTACTGTTCTTGTCAGTTTCCTAAGCAGAGTTGAACTAGATATGGCCCGTGTGTGTAGGAAGCACAGTTCTTTTGTTCTGAGCAAGCTCACTCTTCTGGCCTATAGGAAACACAGTAGAGTAGAAGAGTGCTCTTTTCTCAAAAGCAGAGTGTGTTTGTTTTAAGGCAAACTAGCATTTGTTACCCAGTCCTAAATGGATTTGAATCACATGCAGTTTCTGGTCCTATGAGCAAGAGTTGTTTTCTGGTAAGGAAAGTCACTATTGTGCTCCTTTTGCCATACACAGTGCAAATAGCACTCGCGTATGTTCCCAGCAAGTACAGTGTATTGGACTGAAGAGGATCTACTGTTCTTGTCAGTTTCCTAAGCAGAGTTGAACTAGATGGCCAGTGTGTGTAGGAAGCACAGTTCTTTTGTTCTGAGCAAGCTCACTGTTCGGACACCATAGGAAACACAGTAGAATAGAAGAGTGCTCTTTTCTCAAAGCAGAGTGTGTTTCTTGGAAGTCGAGCTAGCATTTGTTTCCCAGTCCTAAGTGGAGTTGAGTCACATGCAGTTTCTGGTCCTACGAGCAAGGGATGTTTTCTGGTAAGGAAAGACACTATTGTGCTCCCTTTGTCATAAACAGTGCAAATAGCACTTGCGTCTGTTTCCAGCAAGTACAGTGTATTGGACTGAAGAGGAGCTACTGTTCTTGTCAGTTTCCGAAGCAGAGTTGAACTACATATGCCCCGTGTGTGTAGGAAGCACAGTTCTTTTGTTCTTAGCAAGCTCACTGATCTGGCCCTATAGGAAACTCAGTAGAGTAGAAGAGTGCTCTTTTCTCAAAAACAGAATGTGTTTCTTGTAAGGTGAGCTTGCGTTTCTTTCCCAATCATAAATGGAGTTGAATCACATGCAGTTTCTGGTCCTATGAGCAAGAGTTGTTCTATGGTAAGAAGAGTCACTATTGCGCTCCCATTGTCATACACAGGGCAAATAGCACTGGCGTCTGTTCCCAGCATGTAAAGTGTATTGGACTGAAGAGGATCTACTGTTCTTGTCAGTTTCCTAAGCAGAGTTGAACTAGATATGGCCCGTGTGTGTAGAAAGCACAGTTCATTTGTTCTGAGCAAGCTCACTCTTCTGGCCTATTAGAACACAGTAAAGTAGAACAGTGCTCTTTACTCAAAAGCAGAGTGTGTTTCTTGTAAGGCAAGCTTGTGTTTGTTTCCCAGTCCTTAAAGGAGTTGAATCACATGCAGTTTCTGGTCCTACAAGCAAGAGTTGTTTTCTGGAAATGAAAGTCACTATTGTGTTCCCTTTGCCATACACAGTGCAAATAGCACTCGCGTTTGTTCCCAGCAATTACAGTGTATTGGACTGAAGAGGAGCTACTGTCTTGTCAGTTTCCTAAGCAGAGTTGAACTAGATATAGCCCGTGTGTGTAGGAAGCACAGTTCTTTTGTTCTGAGCAAGCTCACTGTTCGGACCCCATAGGAAACACAGTACAATAGAAGAGTGCTCTTTTCTCAAAATCAGAGTGTGTTTCTTGTAAGGCGAGCTAGCGTTTGTTTCCCAGTCCAAAATCGAGTTGAATCACATGCAGTTTCTGGTCCTACGAGCAAGGGATGTTTTCTGGTAAGGAAAGCCACTATTGTGCTCCCTTTGCTATAAACAGTGCAAAAACACTCGCGTCTGTTCCCAGCAAGTACAGTGTATTTGACTGAAGAGGAGCTATTGTTCTTGTCATTTTCCTAAGCAGAGTTGAACTAGACATGGCCCGTGTGTGTAGGAAGCACAGTTCTTTTGTTCTGAGCAAGCTCACTGTTCTGGCCCTATAGAAAACACAGAAGAGTAGAAGAGTGCTCTTTTCTCAGAAGCAGAGTGTGTTTCTTGTAAGGCGAGCTAGCGTTTTTTTCCCAGTCCTAAATGGAGTTGAATCACATGCAGTTTCTGGTCCTACGAGCAAGAGTTGTTTTCTGGTAAGAAGAGTCACTATTGTGCTACCATTGCCATACACAGTGCAAATAGCACTCGCGTCTGTTCCCAGCAAGTACAGTGTATTGGACAGAAGAGGAGCTACTGCTCTTGTAAGTTTCCTAAGAAGAGTTGAACTAGATATGGCCCGTGTGTGTGAAGCACAGTTCTTTTGTTCTGAGCAAGCTCAATTTTCGGACACCATAGTAAACACAGTAGAGTAGAAGAGTGCTCTTTTCTCAAAAGCATACTGTGTTTCTTATAAGGTGAGCTAGCATTTTTTTCCCAGTTTTAAATGGAGTTGAATTACATGCAGTTTCTTGTCCTATGAGCAAGAGTTGTTTTCTGGTAAGAAGTGTCACTATTGTGCTCCTATTGCCATACACAATGCAAACAACACTCGCTACTGTTCTTTGCAAGTACACTGTATTTACAGAAGAGGAGCTACTGTTCTTGTCAGTTTCCTAAGCAGAGTTGAACTAGATATGGCCCGTGTGTGTAGGAAGCACAGTTCTTTTGTTCTGAGCAAGCTCACTGTTTTGGCCCTATAGGAAACACAATAGAGTAGAAGAGTGCTCTTTTCTCAAAAGCAGAGTGTGTTTCTTGTAAGGCGAGCTAGCGTTTGTTTCCCAGTCCTAAATGTAGTTGAATCACATGCAGTTTCTGGTCCTACAAGCAAGAGTTGTTTTCTAGTAAGAAGAGTCACTATTGTGCTCCCATTGCCATACACAGGGCAAAAAGGACTCGCGTCTGTTCCCAGGATGTACAGTGTATTGGACTGAAGAGGATCTACTGTTCTTGTCAGTTTCCTAAGCAAAGTTGAACTAGATATGGCCCGTGTGTGTTAGAAGTACACTTCTTTTGTTCTGAGGAACCTCACTCTTCTGGCCCTATAGGAAACACAGTAGAGTAGAAGAGTGCTCTTTTCTCAAGAGCAGAATGTGTTTCTTGTAAGGCGAGCTAGCGTTTGTTTCCCAGTCCTAAATCTAGTTGAATCACATGCAGTTTCTGGTCCTACGATCAAGAGTTGTTTTCTTGTAAGAAGAGTCACTGTTGCCCTCCCATTGTCATACACAGGGCAAATAGCACTGGCGTCTGTTCCTAGCATGTACAGTATATTGGACTGAAGATGATCTACTGTTCTTGTCAGTTTCCTAAGAAGAGTTGAAGTAGATATGGCCCGTGTGTGTAGGAAGCACAGTTCTTTTGTTCTGAGGAAGCTCACTGTTTTGGCCCTATAGGAAACACAGTAGAGTAGAAGAGTGCTCTTTTCTCAAAAGCAGAGTGTGTTTCTTGTAAGGCGAGCTAGCTTTTTTTTCCCAGTCGTAAATGGAGTTGAATCACATGCAGTTTCTGGTCCTATGAGCAAGAGTTGTTTTCTGGTAAAAGAGTCACTATTGTGCTCCCTTTGCCATACACAGGGCAAATAGCACTCGCGTCTGTTCCCAGCAAGTACAGTGTATTGGACTGAAGAGGATCTACTGTTCTTGTCAGTTTCCTAAGCAGAGTTGAACTAGATATGGCCCGTGTGTTTAGGAAGCACACTTCTTTTGTTCTGAGCAAGCTCACTGTTCAGACCCCATAGGAAACACAGTAGAATAGAAGAGTACTCTTTTCTCAAGAGCAGAGTGTGTTTCTTGTAATGTGAGCTAGCGTTTGTTTCCCAGTCCTAAATGGAGTTGAATTACAATCAGTTTCTTGTCCTATGAGCAAGAGTTGTTTTCTGGTAAGAAGAGTCACTATTGCGCTCCTATTGCCATACACAGTGCAAACAACACTCGCTACTGTTCTTTGCAAGTACAGTGTATTGGACAGAAGAGGAGCTACTGTTCTAGTCAGTTTCCTTAGCAGAGTTGAACTAGATATGGCCCGTGGGTGTAGGAAGCACAGTTCTTTTGTTCTGAGCAAGCTCATTGTTCGGACCCCATAGGAAACACAGTAGAGTAGAAGAGTGCTATTTTCTCAAAAACAGAGTGTGTTTCTTGTAAGGCGAGCTAGCGTTTGTTTCCCAGTCCTAAATGGAGTTGAATCACATGCAGTTTCTGATCCTAGGAGCAAGAGTTGTTTTCTTGTAAGAAGAGTCACTATTGTGCTCCCATTGTCATACACAGGCAAAAAGCACTGGCGTCTGTTCCGAGCATGTACAGTGTATTGGACTGAAGAGGATCTCCTGTCCTTGTCAGTTTCCTAAGCAGAATTGATCTAGATATGGCCCGTGTGTGTAGGAAGCACAGTTCTTTTGTTCTGAGCAAGCTCACTGTTTTGGCCCAAAGGAAACACAGTAGAGTAGAAGAGTGCTCTTTTCTCGAAAGCAGAGTGTGTTTCTTGTAAGGTGAGCTAGCTTTTGTTTCCCAGTCCTAAATGTAGTTGAATCACATGCAGTTTCTGGTCCTATGAGCAAGAGTTGTTCTATGGTAAGAAGAGTCACTATTGCGCTCCCATTGTCATACACAGGGCAAATAGCACTGGCGTCTGTTCCCAGCATGTAAAGTGTATTGGACTGAAGAGGATCTTCTGTTCTTGTCAGTTTCCTAAGCAGAGTTGAACTAGATATGGCCCATGTGTGTAGGAAGCAGAGTTCTTTTGTTCTGAGCAAGCTCACTCTTCTGGCCTATAGGAAACACAGTAGAATAGAAGAGTGCTCTTTTGTCAAAAGCAGAATGTGTTTCTTGTAAGGCGAGCTTGCATTTGTTTCCCAGTCCTAAATAGAGTTGAATCACATGCAGTTTCTGGTCCTACAAGCAAGAGTTGTTTTCTGGAAAGGAAAGTCACTATTGTGTTCCCTTTGCCATACACAGTGCAAATAGCCCTCGCGTGTGTTTCCAGCAATTACAGTGTATTGGACTGAAGAGGAGCTACTGCTCTTGTCGGTTTCCTAAGCAGAGTTGAACTAGATATGGCCCGTGTGTGTAGGAAGCACAGTTCTTTTGTTCTGAGCAAGCTCACTGTTCGGACCCCATAGGAAACACAGTAGAATAGAAGAGTGCTCTTTTCTCAAAAGCAGAGTGTGTTTCTTGTAAGGCGAGCTAGCGTTTGTTTCCCAGATCTAAATGTAGTTGAATCACATGCAGTTTCTGGTCCTACGAGCAAAAGTTGTTTTCTCGTAAGAAGAGTGACTATTGCGCTCCCATTGTCATACACAGGGCAAATAGCACTGGCGTCTGTTCCCAGCATGTACAGTGTATTGGACTGAAGATGATCTACTGTTCTTGTCAGTTTCCTAAACAGAGTTGAACTAGATATGGCCCGTGTGTGTAGGAAGCACAGTTCTTTTGTTCTGAGCAAGGTCACTGTTCGGACCACATAGGAAACACAGAAGAATAGAAGAGTGCTCTTTTCTCAAAAGCAGAGTGTGTTTCTTGTAAGGCGAGCTAGCGTTTGATTCCCAGTCCAAAATGGAGTTGAATCACATGCAGTTTCTGGTCCTACGAGCAAGGGAAGTTTTCTGGTAAGGAAAGTAACTATTGTGCTCCCTTTGCAATAAACAGTGCAAATAGCACTCACGTCTGTTCCCAGCAAGTACAGTGTATTCGACAGAAGAGGAGCTACTGTTCTTGTCAGTTTCCTAAGCAGAGTTGAACTAGATATGGCCCGTGTGTATGAAGCACAGTTCTTTTGTTCTGAGCAAGCTCAATTTTCGGACACCATAGTAAACACAGTAGAATAGAAGAGTGCTCTTTTCTCAAAAGCATAGTGTGTTTATTGTAAGGTGAGCTAGCGTTTCTTTTCTCAGTTTTAAATGGAGTTGAATTACATGCAGTTTCTTGTCCTATGAGCAAGAGTTGTTTTCGGGTAAGAAGAGTCACTATTGCGCTCCTATTGCCATACACAGTGCAAACAACACTCGCTACTGTTCTTTGCAAGTACAGTGTATTGGACAGAAGAGGAGCTACTGTTCTTGTCAGTTTCCTAAGCAGAGTTGAACTAGATATGACCCGTGTGTGTAGGATGCACAGTTCTTTTTTTCTGAGCAAGCTCACTGTTCGGACCCCATAGGAAACACAGTAGAGTAGAAGAGTGCTCTTTTCTCAAAAGCAGAGTGTGTTTCTTGTAAGGCGAGATAGCGTTTGTTTCCCAGTCCTAAATGGAATTGAATCACATGCAGTTTCTGATCCTAGGAGCAAGAGTTGTTTTCTGGTAAGAAGAGTCACTATTGCGCTTCCATTGACATACACAGGGCAAATAGCAATGGCGTCTATTCCCAGCATGTAAAGTGTATTGGACTGAAAAGGATCTACTGTTCTTGTCAGTTTCCTATGCAGAGTTGAACTAGATATGGCCCGTGTGTGTAGGAAGCACAGTTCTTTTGTTCTGAGCTAGCTCACTCTTCTGGCCTATAGGAAACACAGTAGAGTAGAAGAGTGCTCTTTTCTCAAAAGCAGAGTGTGTTTCTTGTAAGGAGAGCTTGCATTTGTTTCCCAGTCCTAAATGGAGTTGAATCACATGCAGTTTCTGGTCCTTCGAGCAAGAGTTGTTTTCTGGAAAGGAAAGTCACTATTGTGTTCCCTTTGCCATACACAGTGCAAATAGCACTCGTGTCTGTTCCCAGCAATTACAGTGTATTGGACTGAAGAGGAGCTACTGCTCTTGTCAGTTTCCTAAGCAGAGTTGAACTAGATATGGCCCGTGTGTGTAGGAAGCACAGTTCTTTGTTCTGAGCAAGCTCACTGTTCGGACCCCATAGGAAACACAGTAGAATAGAAGAGTGCTCTTTACTCAAAAGCAGAGTGTGTTTCTTGTAAGGCGAGCTAGCGTTTGTTTCCCAGTCCTAAATGGAGTTGAATCACATGCAGTTTCTGGTCCTACGAGCAAGAGTTGTTTTCTGGAAAGAAGAGTCACTATTGCGCTCCCATTGTCATACAGAGGGCAAATAGCACTGGCGTCTGTTCCCAGCATGTACAGTGTATTGGACTGAAGATGATCTACTCTTCTTGTCAGTTTCCTAAGCAGAGTTGAACTAGATATGGCCCGTGTGTGTAGGAAGCACAGTTCTTTTGTTCTGAGCAAGGTCACTGTTCGGGCCCCATAGGAAACACAGTAGAATAGAAGAGTGCTCTTTTCTCAAAAGCAGAGTGTGTTTCTTGTAAGGCAAGCTAGCGTTTGTTTCCCAGTCCAAAATGGAGTTGAATCACATGCAGTTTCTGTCCTACGAGCAAGTGAAGTTTTCTGGTAAGGAATGTAACTATTGTGCTCCCTTTGCAATAAACAGTGCAAATAGCACTCACGTCTGTTCCCAGCAAGTACAGTGTATTCGACAGAAGAGGAGCTACTGTTCTTTTCAGTTTCCTAAGGAGAGTTGAACTAGATATGGCCGGTGTGTGTTAAGCACAGTTCTTTTGTTCTGAGCAAGCTCAATTTTCAGACACCATAGTAAACACAGTAGAATAGAAGAGTGCTCTTTTCTCAAAAGCATAGTGTGTTTCTTGTAAGGTGAGCTAGCGTTTTTTTCCCCAGTTTTAAATGGAGTTGAATTACATTCAATTTCTTGTCCTATGAGCAAGAGTTGTTTTCTGGTAAGAAGAGTCACTATTGCGCTCCCATTGACATACACAGGGCAAATAGCACTGGCGTCTGTTCCCAGCATGTACAGTGTATTGGACTGAAGAGGATCTACTGTTCTTGTCAGTTTCCTAAGCAGAGTTGAACTAGATATGGCCTGTGTGTGTAGGAAGCACAGTTCTTTTGTTCTGAGCAAGCTCACTGTTCTGGTCCTATAGGAAACACAGAAGAGTAGAAGAGTGCTTTTTTCTCAAAAGCAAAGTGTGTTGCTTGTAAGGTGAGCTAGTGTTTGTTTCCCAGTCCTAAATGGAGTTGAATTACATGCAGTTTCTGGTCCTATGAGCAAGAGTTGTTTTCTGGTAAGAAGAGAAACTATTGCAATCCTATTGCCATACACAGTGCAAACAACACTCGCTACTGTTCTTTGCAAGTACAGTGTATTGCACAGAAGAAGAGCTACTGTTCTTGTTAGTTTCCTAAGCAGAGTTGAACTAGATATGGCCCGTGTTTTGGAAGCACAGTTCTTTTGTTCTGAGCAAGCTCACTCTTCAGACCCCATAGGAAACACAGTAGAGTAGAAGAGTGCTCTTTTCTCAAAAGCAGAGTGTGTTTCTTGTAAGGCGAGCTAGCGTTTGTTTCCCAGTTTTAAATGGAGTTGAATCACATTCACTTTCTGATACTAGTAGCAAGAATTGTTTTCTGGTAAGAAGAGTCACTATTGCCCTCCCATTGTCATACACAGGGCAAATAGCACTGGCATCTGTTCCCAGCATGTACAGTGTATTGGACTGAAGAGGATCTACTGTTCTTGTCAGTTTCCTAAGCAGAGTTGAACTAGTAATAGCCCGTTTGTGTAGGAAGCACAGTTCTTTTGTTCTGAGGAAGCACACTGTTTTGGCCCTATAGGAAACACAGTAGAGTAGAAGAGTGCTCTTTTCTCAAAAGCAGAGTGTGTTTCTTGTAAAGCGAGGTAGCGTTTGTTTCCCAGTCCTAAATGGAGTGGAATCACATGCAGTTTCTGGTCCTACGAGCAAGGGATATTTTCTGGTAAGGAAAGTCACTATTGTGTTCCCTTTGCCATAAACAGTGCAAATAGCACTCCCGTCTGTTCGCAGCAAGTACAGTGTATTGGACTGAAGAGGAGCTATTGTTCTTGTCAGTTTCCTAAGCAGAGTTGAACTAGATATGGCCCGTGTGTGTAGGAAGCACAGTTCTTTTGTTCTGAGCAAGCTCACTGTTCTGGACCTATAGGAAACACAGAAGAGTAGAAGAGTGCTCTTTTTTATCAGAAGCAGAGTGTGTTTCTTGTAAGGCAAGCTAGTGTTTGATTCCCAGTCCTAAACGGAGTTGAATCACATGCAGTTTCTGGTCCTACGAACAAGAGTTGTTTTCTGGTAAAAAGAGTCACTATTGTGCTACCATTGTCATACACAGTGCAAATAGCACTCTCGTCTGTTCCCAGCAAGTACAGTGTATTGGACAGAAGAGGAGCTACTGTTCTTGTCAGTTTTCTAAGCAGAGTTGAACTAGATATGGCCCGTGTGTGTGAAGCACAGTTCTTTTGTTCTGAGCAAGCTCAATTTTCGGACAACATAGTAAACACAGTAGAGTAGAAGAGTGCTCTTTTCTCAAAAGCAGAGTGTGTTTCTTGTAAGGCTAGCTAGTGTTTATTTCCCAGTCAGAAACGGAGTTGAATCCCATGCAGTTTCTGGTCCTACGAGCAAGAGTTGTTTTCTGGTAAGAAGAGTCACTATTTCGCTCCCTTTGCCATACACTGCGCAAATAGCACTCACGTCTGCTCCCAGCAAGTACAGTGTATTGGACTGAAGAGGAGCTACTGTTCTTGTCAGATTCCTAAGCAGAGTTGAACTAGATATAGCCCGTGTGTGTAGGAAGCACAATTCTTTTGTTCTGAGCAGCTCTCTGTTCTGTCCCTATAGGAAACACAGTAGAGTGGAAGAGTGCTCTTTTCTCAAGAGCAGAGTGTGTTTGTTGTAAGGTGAGCTAGCGTTTGTTTCCCAGTCCTAAATGGAGTTGAATCACATGCAGTTTTTGGTCCAACGAGCAAGGGATGCTTTCTGGTAAAGAAAGTCACTATTGTGCTCCCATGGCCATACACAGGGCAAAAAGGACTCGCGTCTGTTCCCAGCAAGTACAGTGTATTGGAAGGAAGAGGAGCTACTGTTCTTGTCAGTTTCCTATGCAGAATTGAACTAGATATGGCCGTGTCTAGGAAGCACAGTTCTTTTGTTCTGAGCAAGCTCACTGTTCTGGCCATACAGGAAACACAGTAGAATAGAAGAGTGCTCTTTTCTCAAAAGCAGAGTGTGTTTCTTGTAAGGCGAGCTAGCGTTTGTTTCCCAGTACTAAATCGAGTTGAATCACATGCAGTTTCTGGTCCTACAAGCAAGAGTTGTTTTTGCTAAGAAGAGTCACTATTGCGCTCCCGTTGTCATTCACAGTCCAAATAGCACTGGCGTCTGTTCCCAGCAAGTACAGTGTATTGGTCTGAAGAGGATCTACTGTTCTTGTCAGTTTCCTAAGCAGAGTTGAACTAGATATGGCCCGTGTGTGTAGAAAGCACGGTTCTTTTTTTCTGAGCAAGCTCACTGTTTGGACTCTATAGGAAACACAGTAGAGTAGAAGTGTGACCTTTTCTCAAAGCAGAGCGTGTTTCTTGTAAGGCGAGCTAGTGTTTGTTTCCCAGTCCTAAGTGGAGTTGAATAACATGCCGTTTCTGGTCCTATGAGCAAGAGTTGTTTTCTGGTAAGAAGAGTCACTATTGTGCTCCCATCGCTGTACACAGTGCAAATAACACTCGCGTCTGTTCCCAGCAAGTACAGTGTATTGGATTGAAGAGGAGCTACTGTTCTTGTCAGTTTCCTAACCAGAGTTGAACTAGATATGGCCCGTGTGTGTAGGAAGCACAGTTCTTTTTTTCTCAGCAAGCTCAATGTTCTGGCACTATAGGAAACACAGTAGAGTAGAAGAGTGCTCTTTTCTCAAAAGCAGAGTGTGTTTTTTGTAAGGCGAGCTAGCGTTTGTTTCCCAGTACTAAATCGAGTTGAATCACATGCAGTTTCTGGTCCTACCAGCAAGAGTTGTTTATGCTAAGAAGAGTCACTATTGCGCTCCCTTTGTCATTCACAGTCCAAATAGCACTGGCGTCTGTTCCCAGCAAGTACAGTGTATTGGACTGAAGAGGAGCTACTTCTCTTGTCAGTTTCCTCAGCAGAGTTGAACTAGATATGGCCCGAGTGTAGGAAGCACAGTTCTTTTGTTCTGAGCAAGTTCTCTGTTTGGACACCATAGGAAACACAGTAGAGTAGAAGAGTGCTCTTTTGTCAAAAGCAGAGTGTGTTTCTTGTAAGGCGAGCTAGTGTTTGTTTCCCAGGCCTAAATGGAGTTGAAATACACATGCAGTTTCTGGTCCTACGAGCGAGAGTTGTTTTCTGGTAAGAAGAGTCCATTTTGTGCTCCCTTTGCCATACACAGTGAAAATAGCACTCGCGTCTGTTCCCAGCAAGTACAGTGTATTGGACTGAAGAGAGGCTACTGTTCTTGACAGTTTTGTCAGCAGAATTGAACTAGATATGGCCGTGTGTGTAGGAAGCACAGTTCTTTTGTTTTGAGCAAGCTCACTGTTCTGACCCTATAGGAAACACAGTAGAGTAGAGGAATACTCTTTTCTCAAAAGTAGAGTGTGTTTCTTGTAAGTCTAGCTAGCGTTTGTTTTCCAGTCCTAAATGGAGGTGAATCAAATGTAGTTTTTGGTCCTACGAGCAAGAGTTGTTTTCTGGCAAGAAGAGTCACTATTGCGCTCCCATTGCCATACACAGTAAAAATAGCCCTCGCGTCTGTTCCCAGCAAGTACAGTGTATTGGACTGAAGAGGAGCTACTGTTCTTGTCAGTTTCCTAAGCAGAGTTTAACTAGATATGGCACGTGTGTGTAGGAAGCACAGTTCTTTTGTTCTGAGCAAGCACACTGTTCTGTCCCTATAGGAAACACAGTAGAGTAGAAGAGTGCTCTTTTCTCAAAAGCAGAAAGTGTTTCTTGTAAGGCGAGCTAGTGTTTGTTTCCCAGTTCTAAATGGAGTTGAATCACATGCAGTTTCTGGTCCTAAGAGCAAGAGTTGTTTTCTGGTAAGAAGAGTCACTATTTTGCTCCCATTGCCATACACAGTGCAAATCGCACTGGCGTTTGTTCCCAGCATGTACAGTGTATTGGACTGAAGAGGAGCTACTGTTCTTGTCAGTTTCCTAAGCAGAGTTAAACTATATATGGCCCGTGTGTGTAGGAAGCACAGTTCTTTTGTTCTGAGCAAGCTCACTGTTCTGGCCCTATAGGAAACACAGTAGAGTAGAAGAGTGCTCTTTTCTCAAAAACAGAGTGTGTTTCTTGTAAGGCGAGCTAGCGTTTGTTTCCCAGTCCTAAATGGGAGTTGAATCACATGCATTTTCTGGTCCTACGAGCAAGAGTTGTTTTCTGGTAAGAAGAGTCACTATTGCGCTCCCACTGTCATACACAGGGCAAATAGCACTGGCGTCTGTTCCCAGCATGTACAGTGTATTGGACTGAAGAGGAACTACTGTTCTTGTCAGTTTCCTAAACAGAGTTGAACTAGTATGGCCGTGTGTGTAGGAAGCACAGTTCTTTTGTTCTGAGCAAGCTCACTGTTCGAACCCATAGGAAACACAGTAGAGTAGAAGAGTGCTCTTTTCTCAAAAGCAGAGTGTGTTTCTTGTAATGCAAGCTAGAGTTTGTTTCCCACCATAAATTGGAGTTGAATCACATGCAGTTTCTGGTCCTAAGAGCAAGAGTTGTTTTCTGGTTAAAAGAGTCACTATTGCGCTCCCATTGTCATACACAGGGCAAATAGCACTGGCGTCTGTACCCAGCATGTACAGTGTATTGCACTGAGGAGGATCTACTGTTCTTGTCAGTTTCCTAAGCAGAGTTGAACTAGATATGGAGGTGTGTGTAGGAAGCACAGTTCTTTTGTTCTGAGCAAGCTCACTGTTGTGGCCCAATAGTAAAAACAGTATAGTAGAAGAGTGCTGTTTTCTCAAAAGCAGATTGTGTTTCTTGTAAGGCGAGCTAGTGTTTGTTTCCCAGTCCTAAATGGAGTTGAATCCCATGCAGTTTCTGCTCCTATGAGCAAGAGTTGTTTTCTAGTAAGAAGAGTCACTTTTGTGCTCCCATTGTCATACACAGGGCAAGTAGCACTCGGTCTGTTCCCAGCATTTACAGTGTATTGTACTGAAGAGGAGTTACTGTTCTTGTCAGTTTCCTAAGCAGAGTTGAACTAGATATGGCCCTTGTATGTAGGAAGCACAGTTCTTTTGTTCTGAGCAAGCTCACTGTTCGGACCCCACAGGAAACACAGTAGAGTAGAAGAGTGCTCTTTTCTCAAAAGCAGAGTGTGTTTCTTGTAGGGTGAGCTAGCATTTGTTTTCCAGTCCTAAATGGAATTGAATCTCATGCAGTTTCTGGTCCTACGAGCAAGAGTTGTTTTCTGGTAAGAAGAGTCTTTATTGTGCTCCCATTGTCACACACAGGGCAAATAGCACTGGCATCTCTTCCCAGCAAGTACAGTGTATTGGACTTAAGAGGATCTACTGTTCTTGTCAGTTTCCTAAGCAGAAATGATCTAGATATGGCCCGTGTGTGTAGGAAGCACAGTTCTTTTGTTCTGAAGAGCTCACTTGCCTGGCCCTTTAGGAAACACATTAGAGTAGAGGAGTGCCCTTTTCTCAAAAGCAGAGTGTGTTTCTTGTAAGGTGTCCTCGCATTTGTTTCCCAGTCCTAAATGTAGTTGAATCCCATGCAGTTTCTGCTCCTACAAGCAGGAGTTGTTTTCTGGTAAGAAGAGTCACTATTGTGCTCCCATTGTCATTCACAGTGCAAATAGCACTGGCGTCTGTTCCCAGCAAGTACAGTGTATTGGACTGAAGAGGATCTACTGTTCTTGTCAGTTCCCTAAGCAGAGTTAAACTATATATGGCCCGTGTGTGGAGGAAGCACAGTTCTTTTGTTCTGAGCAAGCTCACTGTTGTGGCCCAATAGGAAAAACAGTATAGTGGAAGAGTGCTCTTATCTCAAAAGCAGAGTGTGTTTATTGTAAGACGAGCTAGTGTTTGTTTCCCATTTATAAATGGAGTTTATCACATGCAGTTTCTTGTCCTACGAGCAAGAGGTGATTTCTAGTAAGAAGAATCACTTTTGTGCTCCCATTGTCATACACAGGGCAAATAGCACTGGCGTCTGTTCCAAGCATGTACAGTGTATTGCACTGAAGAGGAGCTACTGTTCTTGTCAGTTTCCTAAGCAGAGTTGAACTAGATATAGCCCGTGTGTGTAGGAAGCACAGTCCTTTTGTTCTGAGCTAGCTCACTGTTCGGACCCCATAGGCAACACAGTAGAGTAGAAGAGTGCTCTTTTCTCAAAATCAGAGTGTGTTTCTTGGAAGGCGAGCTAGCATTTGTTTCCCAGTCCTAAATGGAGTTGAATCACATGCAGTTTCTGGTCCTACGAGCAAGAGTTGTTTTCTGGTAAGAAGAGTCACTATTGCGCTCTCATTGCCATACACAGTGCAAATAGCACTGGCGTCTGTTCCCAGCAAGTACAGTGTATTGGACTGAAGAGGATCTACTGTTCTTGTCTGTTTCCTAAGCAGAGTTGAACTAGATATGGCCCGTGTGTGTAGGAAGCACGGTTCTTTTGTTTTGAGCAAGCTCACTGTTCAGACCCTATAGGAAACACAGTAGAGTAGAAGTGTGACCTTTTCTCAAAGCAGAGCGTGTTTCTTGTAAGGCAAGCTCACGTTTGTTTCCTAGTCCTAAGTGGAGTTGAATAACATGCAGTTTCTGGTCCTATGAGCAAGAGTTTTTTTCTGGTAAGAAGAGTCACTATTGGGCTTCCATTGTCATACACAGGGCAAATAGCACTGTCGTCTGTTCCCAGCATGTACAGTGTATTAGACTGAAGAGGATCTACTGTTCTTGTCAGGTTTCTAAGCAGAGTTGAACTAGATATGACCCGTGTGTGTAGGAAGCACAGTTCTTTTTTTCTGAGCAAGCTCTCTGTTTTGGCCCTACAGGAAACACAGTAGAATAAAAGAGTGCTCTTTTCTCAAAAGAAGAGTGTGTTTCTTGTAAGGCGAGCTAGCGTTTGTTTCCCATCACTAAGTGGATTGAATCAAGTGCAGTTTCAAGTCCAAAGAGCAAGAGTTGTTTTCTGGTAAGTAGAGTCACTATTGTGCATCCATTGCCGTATACAGTGCAAATAGCACTCGCGTCTGTTCCCAGCAAGTACAGTGTATTGGACTAAGAGGATATACTGTTCTTGTCAGTTTCCTAAACAGAGTTGAACTAGATATGGCCTTGTATGTAGGAAGCACAGTTCTTTTGTTCTGAGCAAGCTGACTGTTCGGACCCCATAGGAAACACAGTAGAGTAGAAGAGTGCTCTTTTCTCAAAAGCAGAGTATGTTTCTTGTAAGGCGAGCTAGTGTTTGTTTCCCAGTCCTAAATGGAGTTGAATCACATGCAGTTTCTGGTCCTACGAGCAAGAGTTGTTTTCTGGTAAGAAGAGTCACTATTGCGCTCCCATTGTCATACACAGGGCAAATAGCACTGGCGTCTGTTCCCAGCATGTACAGTCTATTGGACTGAAGAGGATCTACTGTTCTTGTCAGTTTCCTAAGCAGAATTGAACTAGATATGGCCGTGTGTGTATGAAGCACAGTTCTTTTGTTCTGAGCAAGCTAACTATTTTGGCCCTATACGAAACACAGTAGAGTAGAAGAGTGTTCTTTTCTCAAAAGGAGAGTGTGTTTCTTGTAAGCCGAGGTAGCATTTGATTCCCAGTCCTAAATGGAGTTGAATCACATGCAGTTTTTGGTCGCACGAGCAAGAGTTGTTTTCTGGTAAGGAAAGTCACTATTGCGCTCCCTTTCTCATACACAGTGCAAATAGCACACGCGAATTTTCTCAGCAAGTACAGTGTATTGGACTGAAGAGGAGGTATTGTTCTTGTCATTTTCCTAAGCAGAGTTGAACTAGATATAGCCCGTGTGTGTAGGAAGCACAGTTCGTTTGTTCTGAGCAAGCTCACTGTTCGGACCCCATAGGAAACACAGTAGAGTAGAAGAGTGCTCTTTTCTCAAAAGCAGAGTGTGTTTCTTGTAAGGCGAGCTAGCGTTTGTTTCCCAGATCTAAATGTAGTTGAATCACATGCAGTTTCTGGTCCTACGAGCAAGAGTTGTTTTCTCGTAAGAAGAGTCACTATTGCGCTCCCATTGTCATACACAGGGCAAATAGCACTGGCGTCTGTTCCCAGCATGTACAGTGTATTGGACTGAAGAGGAGCTACTGTTCTTGTCAGATTCCTAATCAGAGTTGAACTAGATATGGCCCGTGTGTGAAGGAAGCACAGTTCTTTTGTTATGAGCAAGCTCACTTTTCGGACCCCATAGGAAACACAGTAGAGTAGAAGAGTGCTCTTTTCTAAAAAGCAGAGTGTGTTTCTTGTAAGGAGAGCTTGCGTTTGTTTCCCAGTCCTAAATGGAGTTGAATCACATGCAGTTTCTGGTCCTACGAGCAAGAGCTGTTTTCTGGTAAGAAGAGTCACTATTGTGCTCTCATTGTCATACACAGTGCAAATTGCACTGGCGTCTGTTCCCAGCATGTTCAGTGTATTGGACTGAAGGGGATCTACTGTTATTGTCAGTTTCCTAAGCAGAATTGAACTAGCTATGGCCGTGTGTGTAGGAAGCACAGTTTTTTTTGTTCTGAGCAAGCTCACTGTTTTGGCCCTCTAGGAAACACAGCAGAGTAGAAGAGTGTTCTTTTCTCAAAAGTAGAGTGTGTTTCTTGTAAGGCGAGCTAGCGTTTTTTTTTTCCAGTCCTAAATGGAGTTGAATCACATGCAGTTGTTTGTCCCACGAGTAAGCATTGTTTTCTGGTAAGGAAAGTCACTATTGTGCTCCCATTGCCATACACAGTGCAAATAGCACTCGCGTCTGTTCCCAGCAAGTACAGTGTATTGGACTGAAGAGGAGCTACTGTTCTTGTCAGTTTCCTAAGCAGAGTTAAACTATCTATGGCCCGTGTTTGTAGCAAGCACAGTTCTTTTGTTCTGAGCAATCTCACTGTTCGGACCGCATAGGAAACACAGTAGAGTAGAAGAGTGCTCTTTTCTCAAAAGCAGAGTGTGTTTCCTGTAAGGCGACCTAGCGTTTGTTTCCCAGTACTAAATGGGAGTTGAATCACATGCATATTCTGGTCCTACGAGCAAGAGTTATTTTCTGGTAAGAAGAGACACTATTGCGCTCCCAATTTCATACACAGGGCAAATAGCACTGGCGTCTCTTCCCAGCACGTACAGTGTATTGGACTGAAGAGTAGCTACTGTTCTTGTCAGTTTCCTAAGCAGAGTTGAACTAGATATGGCACGTGTGTGTAGGAAGCACAGTTCTTTTGTTCTGAGCAAGCTCACTGTTCTGGCCCTATAGGAAACACAGTAGAGTAGAAGAGTGCTCTTTTCTCAAAAGCAGAAAGTGTTTCTTGTAAGGCAAGCTAGTGTTTGTTTCCCAGTTCTAAATGGAGTTGAATCACATGCAGTTTCTGGTCCTACGAGCAAGAGTTGTTTTCTGGTAAGAGGAGTCACTATTGTGCTCCCATTGCCATACACAGTGCAAATCGCACTGGCGTTTGTTCCCAGCATGTACAGTGGATTGGACTGAAGGGGATCTACTGCTCTTGTCAGTTTACTGAGCAGAATTGAACGAGATATGGCCATGTGTAGGAAGCACAGTTCTTTTGTTCTGAGCATGCTCACTGTTCTGGCCATATAGGAAACACAGTAGAGTAGAAGAGTGCTCTTTTCTCAAAAACAGAGTGTGTTTCTTGTAAGGCGAGCTAGCGTTTGTTTCCCAGTCCTAAATGGGAGTTGAATCACATGCATTTTCTGGTCCTACGAGCAAGAGTTGTTTTCTGGTAATAAGAGTCACTATTGCTCTCCCACTGTCATACACAGGTCAAATAGCACTGGCCTCTGTTCCCAGCATGTACAGTGTATTGGACTGAAGACGAGCTACTGTTCTTGTCAGTTTCCTAAGCAGAGTTGAACTAGATATGGCCGTGTGTGTAGGAAGCACAGTTCTTTTGTTCTGAGCAAGCTCACTGTTCGGAACCCATAGGAAACACAGTAGAGTAGAAGAGTGCTCTTTTCTCAAAAGCAGAGTGTGTTTCTTGTAATGCAAGCTAACGTTTGTTTCCCAACCTAAATTGGAGTTGAATCACATGCAGTTTCTGGTCCAAAGAGCAAGAGTTGTTTTTTGGTAAGAAGAGTCACTATTGCGCTCCCATTGTCATACACAGGGCAATAGCACTGGCGTCTGTTCCCAGCATGTACAGTGTATTGGACTGAAGAGGATCTACTGTTCTTGTCAGTTTCCTAAGCAGAGTTGAACTAGATATGCCTCGTGTATACAGGAAGCACAGTTCTTTTGTTCTGAGCAAGCTCACTGTCCTGGCCATTTATGAAACACAGTAGAGTAGAAGAGTGCTCTTTTCTCAAAAGCAGAGTGTGTTTCTTGTAAGGCAAGCTAGCGTTTGTTTCCCAGTCCTAAATGGAGTTGAATCACATGCAGTTTCTCTTCCTACAAGCAAGAGTTGTTTTCTGGTAAGAAGAGTCACTCTTGCGCTCCCATTGCCATACACAGTGCAAATAGCACTGGCGTCTGTTCCCAGCATGTACAGTGTATTGCACTGAAGAGGATCTACTGTTCTTGTCAGTTTTCTCAGCAGAGTTGATCCAGATATAGCCCGTGTGTGTAGGAAGCACAGTTCTTTTGTTCTGAGCAAGCTGACTGTTCGGACCCCATAGGAAACACAGTAGAGTAGAAGTGTTCTCTTTTCTCAAAAGCAGAGTGTGTTTCTTGTAAGGCGAGCTAGCGTTTGTTTCCCAGTCCTAAATGAAGTTGAATCACATGCAGTTTCTGGTCCTACGAGCAAGAGTTGTTTTCTGGAAAGGAAAGTCACTATTGTGCTCCCTTTGCCATACACAGTGCAAATTGCACTCGTGTCTGTTCCCAGCAAGTGCAGTGTATTGGACTGAAGAGGAGCTACTGCTCTTGTCAGTTTCCTAAGCAGAGTTGAACTAGATATGCCCCGTGTGTGTAGGAAGCACAGTTCTTTGTTCTGAGCAAGCTCACTGTTCTGACCCCATAGGAAACACAGTAGAATAGAAGAGTGCTCTTTACTCAAAAGAAGTGTGTGTTTCTTGTAAGTTGAGCTAGTGTTTGTTTCCCAGTCCTAAATGGAGTTGAATCACATGCAGTTTCTGGTCCTACGATCAAGAGTTTTTTCTAGTAAGAAGAGTCACTATTGCCCTCCCATTGTCATACACAGGGCAAATAGCACTGGCTTCTGTTCCCAGCATGTACAGTGTATTGGACTGAAGATGATCTACTGTTCTTGTCAGTTTCCTAAGCAGAGTTGAACTAGATATGGCCCGTGTGTGTAGGAAGCACAGTTCTTTTGTTCTGACCAAGCTCACTCTTCAGACCCCATAGGAAACACAGTAGAGTAGAAGAGTGCTCTTTTCTCAAAAGCAGAGTGTGTTTCTTGTAAGGCGAGCTAGCATTTGTTTCCCAGTCCTAAATGTAGTTGAATCCCATGCAGTATTTCGTCCTATGAGCAAGAGTTGTTTTCTGGTAAGAAGAGTCACTATTGTGTTCCCATTGCCATACACAGTGCAAATAGCACTCGCGTCTGTTCCCAGGAAGAACAGTGTATTGGAATGAAGAGGAGCTACTGTTGTTGTCAGTTTCCTAAGCAGAGTTGAACTAGATATGGCCCGTGTGTGTAGGAAGCACAGTTATTTTTTTCTGAGCAAGCTGAATGTTCGGACCCCTTAGGAAACACATTAGAGAAGAAGAGTGCTCTTTTCTAAAAAGCAGAGTGTGTTTATTGTAAGGCGAGCTAGCATTTGTTTCCCAGTCATACATGGAGTTGAATCACATGCAGTTTCTGGTCCTACGAGAAAGAGTAGTTTTCTGGTAAGAAGAGTCACTATTGTCCTCCCATTGTCATACAAAGGGCAAATAGCACTGTCGTCTGTTCCCAGCATGTACAGTGTATTGGACTGAAGAGGATCTCCTGTTGTTGTCAGCTTCCTAAGTAGAATTGAACTAGATATGGCCGTGTGTGTAGGAAGCACAGTTCTTTGGTTCTAAGCAAGCTCACTGTTCTGGCCCTATAGGAAACACAGTAGAGTAGAAGAGTGCTCTTTTCTCAAAAGCAGAGTGTGTTTCTTGTAAGACGAGCTAGCGTTTGTTTTCCAGTCCTAAATGGAGTTGAATCACATGCAGTTCTTGGTCCCACGAGCAAGAGTGGTTTTCTGGTAAGGAAAGACACTATTGTGCTCCCATTCCCATGCACAGTGCAAAGAGCACTCGCGTCTGATCCCAGCAAGTACAGTGTATTGTACTGAAGAGGAGCTATTGTTCTTGTCAGTTTCCTAAGCAGAGTTGAAGTAGGTATGGCCCGTGTGTGTAGGAAGCACAGTTCTTTTGTTCTGAGCAAGCTCAATGTTCGGACCCCTTAGGAAACACAGTAGAGTAGAAGAGTGCTCTTTTCTCAAAAGCAGAGTGTGTTTCTTGTAAGGCAAGCTAGCGTTTGTTTCCCAGTCCTAAATGGAGTTGAATCACATGCAGTTTTTGGTCCCACGAGCAAGAGTTGTTTTCTGGTAAAGAAAGCCACTATTGCGCTCCCATTGCCAAACACAGTGCAAATAGCACTCGTGTCTGTTCCCAGGAAGTACAGTTTATTGGACTGAAGAGGAGCTACTGTTCTTGTCAGTTTCCTAAGCAGAGTTGAACTAGATATGGCCCTTGTATGTAGGAAGCCCAGTTCTTTTGTTCTGAGAAAGCTCAGTATTCGGACCCCATAGGAAACACAGTAGAGTAGAAGAGTGCTCTTTTCTCAAAAGCAGAGTGTGTTTCTTGTAGGGTGAGCTAGCATTTGTTTTCCAGTCCTAAATGGAGTTGAATCACATGCAGTTTCTGGTCCTACGAGCAAGAGTTGTTTTCTGGTAAGAAGAGTCATTATTGTGCTCCCATTGTCACACACAGGGCAAATAGCACTGGCATCTGTTCCCAGCAAGTACAGTGTATTGGACTTAAGAGGATCTACTGTTCTTGTCAGTTTCCTAAGCAGAAATGATCTAGATATTGCTCGTGTGTGTAGGAAGCACAGTTCTTTTGTTCTGAGCAAGCTGACTTACATGGCCCTTTAGGAAACACAGTAGAGTAGAGGAGTGCCCTTTTCTCAAAAGCAGAGTGTGTTTCTTGTAAGGCGTGCTAGCGTTTGTTTCCCAGTCCTAAATGGAGTTGAATCACATGCAGTTTCTGGTCCTACAAGCAAGAGTTGTTTTCTGGTAAGAAGAGTCACTATTGTGCTCCCATTGCCATACACAGTGCAAATAGCACTGGCGTCTGTTCCCAGCATGTAGAGTGTATGGCACTGAAGGGGATCTACTGTTCTTGTCAGTTTCCTAAGCAGAGTTGAACTATATATAGCCCGTGTGTGTAGGAAGCACAGTTCTTTTGTTCTGAGCAAGCTGAATGTTCGGACCCCATAGGAAACACAGTAGAGTAGAAGAGTGCTCTTTTCTCAAAAGCAGAGTGTGTTTCTTGTAAGGCGAGCTAGTGTTTGTTTCCCAGTCCTAAATGGAGTTGAATCACATGCAGTTTCTGGTCCTACGAGCAAGAGTTGTTTTCTGGTAAGAAGAGTCACTATTGTGCTCCCATTGTCATACACAGGGCAAATAGCCCTGGCGTCTGTTCCCAGCATGTACAGTCTATTGGACTGAAGAGGATCTACTGTTCTTGTCAGTTTCCTAAGCAGAATTGAACTAGATATGGCCGTGTGTGTATGAAGCACAGTTCTTTTGTTCTGAGCAAGCTAAATATTTTGGCCCTATACGAAACACAGTAGAGTAGAAGAGTGTTCTTTTCTCAAAAGCAGAGTGTGTTTCTTGTAAGCCGAGGTAGCGTTTGTTTCCCAGTCTAAATGGAGTTGAATCTCATGCAGTTTCTGGTCCCACAAGCAAGAGTTGTTTTCTGGTAAGGAAAGTCACTATTGTGCTCCCTTTCTCATACACAGTGCAAATAGCACACGCGAATTTTCCCAGCAAGTACAGTGTATTGGACTGAAGAGGAGGTATTGTTCTTGTCATTTTCCTAAGCAGAGTTGAACTAGATATAGCCCGTGTGTGTAGGAAGCACAGTTCTTTTGTTCTGAGCAAGCTCACTGTTCTGGCCCTACAGGAAACACAGTAGAGTAGAAAAGTGCTCTTTTCTCAAAAGCAGAGTGTGTTTCTTGTAAGGCGAGCTAGCGTTTCTTTCCCAGTCCTTAATCGAGTTGAATCACATGCAGTTTCTGGTCCTATGAGCAAGAGTTGTTTTTGCTAAGAAGAGTAACTATTGTGCTCCCTTTGTCATTCACAGTGCAAATAGCACTGGCGTCTGTTCCCAGCAAGTACAGTGTATTGGACTGAAGAGGATCTACTGTTCTTGTCAGTTTCCTAAGCAGAGTTGAACTAGATATGGCCCGTGTGTGTAGGAAGCACGGTTCTTTTGTTCTGAGCAAGCTCACTGTTTGGACCCTATAGGAAACACAGTAGAGTAGAAGTGTGACCTTTTCTCAAAGCAGAGCGTGTTTCTTGTAAGGCGAGCTAGCGTTTGTTTCTCAGTCCTAAGTGGAGTTGAATAAAATGCAGTGTCTGGTCCTATGAGCAAGAGTTGTTTTCTGGTAAGAAGAGTCACTATTGGGCTCCCATTGCTGTACACAGTGCAAATAGCACTCGCGTCTGTTCCCAGCAAGTACAGTGAATTGGACTGAAGAGGAGCTACTGTTCTTGTCAGTTTCCTAAGCAGAGTTGAACTAGATATGGCCCGTGTGTGTAGGAAGCACAGTTCTTTTGTTCTCAGCAAGCTCAATGTTCTGGCACTATAGGAAACACAGTAGAGTAGAAGAGTGCTCTTTTCTCAAAAGCAGAGTGTGTTTCTTGTAAGGTGAGCTAGCGTTTGTTTCCCAGTACTAAATGGAGTTGAATCCCATGCAGTTTCTGGTGCTACGAGCAAGAGTTGTTTTCTGGTAAGAAGAGTCACTATTGGGCTTCCATTGTCATACACAGGGCAAATAGCACTGGCGTCTGTTCCCAGCATGTACAGTGTATTAGACTGAAGAGGATCTACTGTTCTTGTCAGGTTCCTAAGCAGAGTTGAACTAGATATGACCCGTGTGTGTAGGAAGCACAGTTCTTTTTTTCTGAGCAAGCTCTTTGTTTTGGCCCTACAGGAAACACAGTAGAATAAAAGAGTGCTCTTTTCTCAAAAGAAGAGTGTGTTTCTTGTAAGGCGAGCTAGCGTTTGTTTCCCAGTGCTAAATGGAGTTGAATCCCATGCAGTTTCTGGTCCTACGAGCAAGAGTTGTTTTCTGGTAAGAAGAGTCACCATTGCGCTCCCATATTCATACACAGTGCAAATAGCACAGGCGTCTGTTCCCAGCAAGTACAGTGTATTGGACTGAAGAGGATCTACTGTTCCTGTCAGTTTCCTAAGCAGAGTTGAACTAGATATGGCCCGTGTGTGTAGGAAGCACAGTTCTTTTGTTCTGAGCAAGCTCACTTTTCGGACCCCATAGGAAACACAGTAGAGTAGATGTGTGCCCTATTCTCAAAAGCAGAGCGTGTTTCTTGTAAGGCGAGCTAGCGTTTGTTTCCCATCCCTAAGTGGATTGAATCAAATGCAGTTTCAAGTCCTAAGAACAAGAGTTGTTTTCTGGTAAGAAGAGTCACTATTGTGCATCCATTGCCGTACACAGTGCAAATAGCACTCGCTTCTGTTCCCAGCAAGTACAGTGTATTGGACTGAAGAGGATCTACTGCTCTTGTCAGTTTCCTAAGGAGAATTGAACTAGATATGGCCGTGTGTGTAGGAAGCACAGTTCTTTTGTTCTGAGCAAGCTCACTGTTCTGGCGCTAAAGGAAACACAGTAGAGTAGAAGAGTGCTCCTTCCTCAAAAGCAGAGTGTGTTACTTGTAAGGCGAGCTAGCATTTGTTTCCCAGTCCTAAATGGAGTTGAATCACATGCAGTTTTTGGTCCTATGAGCAAGAGTTGCTTTCTGGTAAGAAAAGTCACTATTGCGCTCCCATTGCCATACACAGTGCAAATTGCACTGACATTTGTTGCCAGCAAGTACAGTGTATTGGACTGAAGAGGAGCTACTTCTCTTGTCAGATTCCTCAGCAGAGTTGAACTAGATATGGCCCGAGTGTAGGAAGCACAGTTCTTTTGTTCTGAGCAAGTTCTCTGTTTGGACCCTATAGGAAAAATAGTAGAGTAGAAGAGTGCTCTTTTGTCAAAAGCAGAGTGTGTTTCTTGTAAGGCGAGCTAGCGTTTGTTTCCCAGTCCTAAATGGAGTTGAAATACACCTGCAGTTTCTGGTCCTACGAGCAAAAGTTGTTTTCTGGTAAGAAGAGTCCATTTTGCGCTCCCTTTGCCATACACAGTGCAAATAGCACTCGCGTCTGTTCCCAGCAAGTACAGTGTATTGGACGGAAGAGAGGCTACTGTTCTTGTCAGTTTCGTATGCAGAATTGAACTCGATATGGCCCATGTGTTTAGGAAGCACAGTTCTTTTGTTCTGAGCAAGCTCACTGTTCTGGCCCTATAGGAAACACAGTAGAGTAGAGGAGTGCTCTTTTCTCAAAAGCAGAATGTGTTTCTTGTAAGGTGAGCTAGCGTTTGTTTCCCAGTCCTAAATGGAGTTGAATTACATGCAGTTTCTGGGCCTATGAGCAAGAGTTGTTTTCTGGTAAGAAGAGTCACTATTGCAATCCTATTGCCATACACAGTGCAAACAACACTCGCTACTGTTCTTTGCAAGTACAGTGTATTGGACAGAAGAAGAGCTATTGTTCTTGTTAGTTTCCTAAGCAGAGTTGAACTAGATATGGCCCGTGTGTAGGAAGCACAGTTCTTTTGTTCTGACCAAGCTCACTCTTCAGACCCCATAGGAAACACAGTAGAGTAGAAGAGTGCTCTTTTCTCAAAAGCAGAGTGTGTTTCTTGTAAGGCGAGCTAGCATTTGTTTCCCAGTCGTAAATGGAGTTGAATCACATTCAGTTTCTGATCCTAGTAGCAAGAATTGTTTTCTGGTAAGAAGAGTCACTATTGCCCTCCCATTGTCATACACAGGGCAAATAACACTCGCGTCTGTTCCCAGCATGTACAGTGTATTGGACTGAAGAGGATCTACTGTTCTTGTCAGTTTCCTAAGCAGAGTTGAACTAGTAATAGCCTGTTTGTGTAGGAAGCACAGTTCTTTTATTCTGAGGAAGCACACTGTTTTGGCCCTATAGGAAACACAGTAGAGTAGAAGAGTGCTCTTTTCTCAAAAGCAGAGTGTGTTTCTTGTAAAGCGAGCTAGCGTTTGTTTCCCAGTCCTAAATGGAGTGGAATCACATGCAGTTTCTCGTCCTACGAGCAAGGGATGTTTTCTGGTAAGGAAAGTCACAATTGTGTTCCCTTTGCCATAAACAGTGCAAATAGCACTCGCGTCTGTTCCCAGCAAGTACAGTGTATTGGACTGAAGAGAAGCTACTGTTCTTGTCAGTTTCCTAAGCAGAGTTGAACTAGATATGGCCCGTGTGTGTAGGAAGCACAGTTCTTTTGTTCTGAGCAAGCTCACTATTCTGGCCCTATAGTAAACACAGAAGAGTAGAAGAGTGCTCTTTTCTCAGAAGCAGAGTGTGTTTCTTGTAAGGCAAGCTAGTGTTTGATTCCCAGTCCTAAACGGAGTTGAATCACATACAGTTTCTGGTCCTACGAGCAAGAGTTGTTTTCTGGTAAGAAGAGTCACTATTGTGCTACCATTGTCATACACAGTGCAAATAGCACTCTCGTCTGTTCCCAGCAAGTACAGTGTATTGGACAGAAGAGGAGCTACTGTTCTTGTCAGTTTCCTAAGCAGAGTTGAACTAGATATGGCCCGTGTGTGTAGGAAGCACATTTCTTTTGTTCTGAGCAACCTGACTCTTCGGACCCCATAGGAAACACAGTAGAGTAGAAGTGTTCTCTTTTCTCAAAAGCAGAGTGTGTTTCATGTAAGGCGAGCTAGCGTTTGTTTCCCAGTCCTAAATGGAGTTGAATCCCATGCAGTTTCTGGTCCTACGAGCAAGAGTTGTTTTCTGGTAAGAAGAGTCAGTATTGCGCTCCCATTGTCATACACAGGGCAAATAGCACTGGCGTCTGTTCCCAGCATGTACACTGTATTGGACTGAAGAGGATCTACTGTTCTTGTCATTTTCCTAAGCAGAGTTGAACTAGATATGGCCGTGTGTGTAGGAAGCACAGTTCTTTTGTTCTGAGCAAGCTCACTGTTCTGGCCATATAGGAAACACATTAGAGTAGAATAGTGCTCCTTTCTCAAAAGCAGAGTGTGTTTCTTTTAAGGCTAGCTATTGTTTGTTTCCCAGTCCTAAATGGCGTTGAATCACATGCAGTTTCTGGTCCTACGTGCAAGAGTTGTTTACTCGTAAGAAGAGTCACTAGTGCGCTCCCATTGTCATACACAGGGCATATAGCACTGGCATCTGTCCCCAGCATGTACAGTGTATTGGACTTAAGAGGATCTACTGTTCTTGTCAGTTTCCTAAGCAGAATTGATCTAGATATGGCCCGTGTGTGTAGGAAGCACAGTTCTTTGTTCTGAGCAAGCTCACTGTTCTGGCCCTATAGGAAACACAGTAGAGTAGAAGAGTGCTCTTTTCTCAAAAGCAGAGTGTGTTTCTTGTAAGGCGAGCTAGCGGTGGTTCCCAGTCCTAAATGTAGTTGAATCCCATGCAGTATTTCGTCCTCTGAGCAAAAGGTGTTTTCTGGTAAGAAGAGTCACTATTGTGCTCCCATTGCCATACACAGTGCAAATAGCACTCGCGTCTGTTCCCAGGAAGTAATGTGCATTTGACTGAACAGGAGCTACTGTTCTAGTAGTTTCCTAAGCAGAGTTGAACTAGATATGGCCGTGTGTGTAGGAAACACAGTTCTTTTGTTCTGAGCAAGCTCACTGTTCGGACCCCATAGGAAACACATTAGAGTAGAAGAGTGCTCTTTCCTAAAAAGCAGAGTTTGTTTCTTGTAAGGCGAGCTAGCGTTTGTTTCCCAGTCCTAAATGGAGTTGAATCACATGCAGTTTCTGGTCCTACGAGCAATAGTTGTTTTCTGGTAAGAAGAGTCACTATTGTGTTCCCATTGTCATACAAAAAGCAAATAGCACCATCGTCTGTTCCCAGCATGTACAGTGTATTGGACTGAAGAGGATCTACTGTTCTTGTCAGTTTCCTAGGCAGAATTGAACTAGATATGGCCGTGTGTGTAGGAAGCACAGTTCTTTTGTTCTGAGCAAGCTCACTGTTCGGAACCCATAGGAAAGACAGTAGACTAGAAGAGTGCTCTTTTCTCAAAAGCAGAGTGTTTTTCTTGTAATGAGAGCTAGCATTTGTTTCCCAGTCCTAAATGGAGTTGAATCACATGCAGTTGTTGGTCCCACGAGCAAGAGTTGTTTTCTGGTAAGGAAAGTTAATATTGTGCTCCCATTGCCATGCACAGTGCAAAGAGCACTCGCGTCTGATCCCAGCAAGTACAGTGTATTGTACTGAAGAGGAGGTATTGTTCTTGTCAGTTTCCTAAGCAGAGTTGAACTAGATATGGACCCTGTGTGTAAGAAGCACAGTTCTTTTGTTCTGAGCAAGCTCACTGTTCAGACCCCATAGGAAACACAGTAGAGTAGAAGCGTGCTCTTTTCTCAAAAGCAGAGTGTGTTTCTTGTAAGGTGAGATAGCGTTTGTTTCCCAGTCCTAAATGTAGTTGAATCCCATGCAGTTTTTCGTCCTATGAGCAAGAGTTGTTTTCTGGTAAGAAGAGTCACTCTTACGCTCCCATTGCCATACACACTGCTAATAGCACTCGCGTCTGTTCCAAGCAAGTAATGTGTATTGGACTGAAGAGGAGCTACTGTTCTTGTCAGATTCCTAAGCAGAGTTGAACTAGATATGGCCCGTGTGTGTAGGATGCACAGTTCTTTTGTTCTGAGCAAGCTCACTTTTCGGACCCCATAGGAAACACATTAGAGTAGAAGAGTGCTCTTTTCTAAAAAGCAGAGTGTGTTTCTTGTAAGGCGAGCTTGCGTTTGTTTCCCAGTCCTAAATGGAGTTGAATAACATGCAGTTTCTGGTCCTACGAGCAAGAGCTGTTTTCTGGTAAGAAGAGTCACTATTGTGCTCCCATTGTCATACATAGTGCAAATAGCACTGGGGGCTGTTCCCAGCATGTACAGTGTATTGGACTGAAGGGGATCTACTGTTCTTGTCAGTTTCCTAAGCAGAATTTAACTAGATATGGCCGTTTGTGTAGGAAGCACAGTTTTTTTGTTCTGAGCAAGCTCACTGTTTTGGCCCTATAGGAAACACAGCAGAGTAGAAGAGTGTTCTTTTCTCAAAAGTAGAGTGTGTTTCTTTTAAGGTGAGCTAGCGTTTGTTTTCCAGTCCTAAATGGAGTTGAATCACATGCAGTTGTTTGTCCCACGAGTAAGAGTTGTTTTCAGGTAAGGAAAGTCACTATTTTGCTCCCATTGCCATACACAGTGCAAATAGCACTAGCGTCTGTTCCCAGCAAGTACAGTGTATTGGACTGAAGAGGAGCTACTGTTCTTGTCAGATTTCTAAGAAGAGTTGAACTAGATATTGCCCGTGTGTGTAGGAAGAACAGTTCTTTTGTTCTGAGCAAGCTCACTGTTCGGACCCCAGAGGAAACACAGTAGAGTAGATGAGTGCTCTTTTCTCAAAACAGAGTGTGTTTCCTGTAAGGCGAGCTAGCGTTTGTTTCCCAGTCCTAAATGGGAGTTGAATCACATGCATATTCTGGTCCTATGAGCAGAGTTGTTTTCTGGTAATAAGAGTCACTATTGCGCTCCCACTGTCATACTCAGTGCAAATAGCACTGGCGTTTGTTCCCAGCATGTACAGTGTATTGCACTGAAGAGGATCTACTGTTCTTGTCAATTTCCTAAGCAGAGTTGAAATAGATATAGCCCGTGTGTGTAGGAAGCACAGTTCTTTTGTTCTGAGTAAGCTGACTGTGCACCCCATAAGAAACACAGTAGAGTAGAAGAGTGCTCTTTTCTCAAAAGCAGAGTGTGTTTCTTGTAATGCGAGCTTGTGTTTGTTTCCCAGTCCTAAATGGAGTTGAATCACATGCAGTTTCTGGTCCTACGAGCAAGAGCTGTTTTCTGGTAAGAAGAGTCACTATTGCGCTCCCATTGTCATACACAGGGCAAATAGCACTGGTGTCTGTTCCCAGCATGTACAGTGTATTGGACTGAAGAGGATCTACTGTTCTTGTCAGTTTCCTAAGCAGAATTTAACTAGATATGGCCATGTGTGTATGAAGCACAGTTCTTTTGTTCTGAGCAAGCTCACTGTTTTGGCCCTATAGGAAACACAGTAGAGTAGAAGAGTGCTGTTTTCTCAAAAGCAGAGTGTGTTTCTTGTAAGGCGAGCTAGCGTTTGTTTCCCAGTCCTAAATGGAGTTGAATCACATGCAGTTTTTGGTCCCACGAGCAAGAGTTGTTTTCTGGTAAGGAAAGTCACTATTTGTTCCCTTTCTCATACACAGAGCAAATAGCACACGTGTCTTTTCCCAGCAAGTACAGTGTATTGGACTGAAAAGGAGCTACTGTTCTTGTCAGATTCCTAAGCACAGATGAACTAGATATTGCCCGTGTGTGTAGAAAGCACAGTTCTTTTGTTCTGAGCAAGCTCACTGTTATGGCCCTATTGGAAACACATTAGAGTAGAATACTGCTCTTTTCTCAAAAGCAGAGTGTGTTTCTTGTAAGGCAAGCTAGCGTTTGTTTCCCAGTCCTAAATGGAGTTGAATCCCATGCAGTTTCTGGTCCAACGAGCAAGAGTTGTTTTCTGGTAAGAAGAATCACTATTGTGCTCCCATTGTCATACACTGGGCAAATAGCACTGGCGTCTGCTCCCAGCATGTACAGTGTATTGGACTGAAGAGGATCTACTGTTCTTGTCAGTTTCCTAAGCAGAATTTAACTAGATATGGCCGTGTGTGTAGGAAGCACAGTTCTTTTGTTCTGAGCATGCTCACTGTTCTGGCCCTATAGGAAACACAGTAGAGTAGAAGAGTGATCGTTTCTCAAAAGCAGAGTGTGTTTCTTGTAAGGCGAGCTAGCGTTTGTTTCCCAGTTCTAAATGGAGTTGAATCACATGCAGTTTCTGGTCCTACGAGCAAGAGTCGTTTTCTGGTAGGAAAGTCACTATTGCGCTCCCATTGCCACACACAGTGCAAATAGCACTGGCATCTGTTCCCAGCAAGTACAGTGTATTGGACTGAAGAGGAGCTACTGTTCTTGTCAATTTCCTAAGCAGAGTTGAACTAGATATGGCTGTGTGTAGGAAGCACAGTTCTTTTGTTCTGAGCAAGATCACTTTTCGGACCCCATAGGAAACACTTTAGAGTAGAAGAGTGCTCTATTCTAAAAAGCAGAGTGTGTTTCTTGAAAGGAGAGCTTGCGTTTGTTTCCCAATCCTAAGTGGAGTTGAATCACATGCAGTTTCTGGTCCTACGAGAAAGAGTAGTTTTCTGGTAAGAAGAGTCACTATTGTCCTCCCATTGTCATACAAAGGGCAAATAGCACTGTCGTCTGTTCCCAGCATGTACAGTGTATTGGACTGAAGAGGATCTCCTGTTGTTGTCAGCTTCCTAAGTAGAATTGAACTAGATATGGCCGTGTGTGTAGGAAGCACAGTTCTTTGGTTCTAAGCAAGCTCACTGTTCTGGCCCTATAGGAAACACAGTAGAGTAGAAGAGTGCTCTTTTCTCAAAAGCAGAGTGTGTTTCTTGTAAGACGAGCTAGCGTTTGTTTTCCAGTCCTAAATGGAGTTGAATCACATGCAGTTCTTGGTCCCACGAGCAAGAGTGGTTTTCTGGTAAGGAAAGACACTATTGTGCTCCCATTCCCATGCACAGTGCAAAGAGCACTCGCGTCTGATCCCAGCAAGTACAGTGTATTGTACTGAAGAGGAGCTATTGTTCTTGTCAGTTTCCTAAGCAGAGTTGAAGTAGGTATGGCCCGTGTGTGTAGGAAGCACAGTTCTTTTGTTCTGAGCAAGCTCAATGTTCGGACCCCTTAGGAAACACAGTAGAGTAGAAGAGTGCTCTTTTCTCAAAAGCAGAGTGTGTTTCTTGTAAGGCAAGCTAGCGTTTGTTTCCCAGTCCTAAATGGAGTTGAATCACATGCAGTTTTTGGTCCCACGAGCAAGAGTTGTTTTCTGGTAAAGAAAGCCACTATTGCGCTCCCATTGCCAAACACAGTGCAAATAGCACTCGTGTCTGTTCCCAGGAAGTACAGTTTATTGGACTGAAGAGGAGCTACTGTTCTTGTCAGTTTCCTAAGCAGAGTTGAACTAGATATGGCCCTTGTATGTAGGAAGCCCAGTTCTTTTGTTCTGAGAAAGCTCAGTATTCGGACCCCATAGGAAACACAGTAGAGTAGAAGAGTGCTCTTTTCTCAAAAGCAGAGTGTGTTTCTTGTAGGGTGAGCTAGCATTTGTTTTCCAGTCCTAAATGGAGTTGAATCACATGCAGTTTCTGGTCCTACGAGCAAGAGTTGTTTTCTGGTAAGAAGAGTCATTATTGTGCTCCCATTGTCACACACAGGGCAAATAGCACTGGCATCTGTTCCCAGCAAGTACAGTGTATTGGACTTAAGAGGATCTACTGTTCTTGTCAGTTTCCTAAGCAGAAATGATCTAGATATTGCTCGTGTGTGTAGGAAGCACAGTTCTTTTGTTCTGAGCAAGCTGACTTACATGGCCCTTTAGGAAACACAGTAGAGTAGAGGAGTGCCCTTTTCTCAAAAGCAGAGTGTGTTTCTTGTAAGGCGTGCTAGCGTTTGTTTCCCAGTCCTAAATGGAGTTGAATCACATGCAGTTTCTGGTCCTACAAGCAAGAGTTGTTTTCTGGTAAGAAGAGTCACTATTGTGCTCCCATTGCCATACACAGTGCAAATAGCACTGGCGTCTGTTCCCAGCATGTAGAGTGTATGGCACTGAAGGGGATCTACTGTTCTTGTCAGTTTCCTAAGCAGAGTTGAACTATATATAGCCCGTGTGTGTAGGAAGCACAGTTCTTTTGTTCTGAGCAAGCTGAATGTTCGGACCCCATAGGAAACACAGTAGAGTAGAAGAGTGCTCTTTTCTCAAAAGCAGAGTGTGTTTCTTGTAAGGCGAGCTAGTGTTTGTTTCCCAGTCCTAAATGGAGTTGAATCACATGCAGTTTCTGGTCCTACGAGCAAGAGTTGTTTTCTGGTAAGAAGAGTCACTATTGTGCTCCCATTGTCATACACAGGGCAAATAGCCCTGGCGTCTGTTCCCAGCATGTACAGTCTATTGGACTGAAGAGGATCTACTGTTCTTGTCAGTTTCCTAAGCAGAATTGAACTAGATATGGCCGTGTGTGTATGAAGCACAGTTCTTTTGTTCTGAGCAAGCTAAATATTTTGGCCCTATACGAAACACAGTAGAGTAGAAGAGTGTTCTTTTCTCAAAAGCAGAGTGTGTTTCTTGTAAGCCGAGGTAGCGTTTGTTTCCCAGTCTAAATGGAGTTGAATCACATGCAGTTTCTGGTCCCACAAGCAAGAGTTGTTTTCTGGTAAGGAAAGTCACTATTGTGCTCCCTTTCTCATACACAGTGCAAATAGCACACGCGAATTTTCCCAGCAAGTACAGTGTATTGGACTGAAGAGGAGGTATTGTTCTTGTCATTTTCCTAAGCAGAGTTGAACTAGATATAGCCCGTGTGTGTAGGAAGCACAGTTCTTTTGTTCTGAGCAAGCTCACTGTTCTGGCCCTACAGGAAACACAGTAGAGTAGAAGAGTGCTCTTTTCTCAAAAGCAGAGTGTGTTTCTTGTAAGGCGAGCTAGCGTTTCTTTCCCAGTCCTTAATCGAGTTGAATCACATGCAGTTTCTGGTCCTATGAGCAAGAGTTGTTTTTGCTAAGAAGAGTAACTATTGTGCTCCCTTTGTCATTCACAGTGCAAATAGCACTGGCGTCTGTTCCCAGCAAGTACAGTGTATTGGACTGAAGAGGATCTACTGTTCTTGTCAGTTTCCTAAGCAGAGTTGAACTAGATATGGCCCGTGTGTGTAGGAAGCACGGTTCTTTTGTTCTGAGCAAGCTCACTGTTTGGACCCTATAGGAAACACAGTAGAGTAGAAGTGTGACCTTTTCTCAAAGCAGAGCGTGTTTCTTGTAAGGCGAGCTAGCGTTTGTTTCTCAGTCCTAAGTGGAGTTGAATAAAATGCAGTGTCTGGTCCTATGAGCAAGAGTTGTTTTCTGGTAAGAAGAGTCACTATTGGGCTCCCATTGCTGTACACAGTGCAAATAGCACTCGCGTCTGTTCCCAGCAAGTACAGTGAATTGGACTGAAGAGGAGCTACTGTTCTTGTCAGTTTCCTAAGCAGAGTTGAACTAGATATGGCCCGTGTGTGTAGGAAGCACAGTTCTTTTGTTCTCAGCAAGCTCAATGTTCTGGCACTATAGGAAACACAGTAGAGTAGAAGAGTGCTCTTTTCTCAAAAGCAGAGTGTGTTTCTTGTAAGGTGAGCTAGCGTTTGTTTCCCAGTACTAAATGGAGTTGAATCCCATGCAGTTTCTGGTGCTACGAGCAAGAGTTGTTTTCTGGTAAGAAGAGTCACTATTGGGCTTCCATTGTCATACACAGGGCAAATAGCACTGGCGTCTGTTCCCAGCATGTACAGTGTATTAGACTGAAGAGGATCTACTGTTCTTGTCAGGTTCCTAAGCAGAGTTGAACTAGATATGACCCGTGTGTGTAGGAAGCACAGTTCTTTTTTTCTGAGCAAGCTCTTTGTTTTGGCCCTACAGGAAACACAGTAGAATAAAAGAGTGCTCTTTTCTCAAAAGAAGAGTGTGTTTCTTGTAAGGCGAGCTAGCGTTTGTTTCCCAGTGCTAAATGGAGTTGAATCCCATGCAGTTTCTGGTCCTACGAGCAAGAGTTGTTTTCTGGTAAGAAGAGTCACCATTGCGCTCCCATATTCATACACAGTGCAAATAGCACAGGCGTCTGTTCCCAGCAAGTACAGTGTATTGGACTGAAGAGGATCTACTGTTCCTGTCAGTTTCCTAAGCAGAGTTGAACTAGATATGGCCCGTGTGTGTAGGAAGCACAGTTCTTTTGTTCTGAGCAAGCTCACTTTTCGGACCCCATAGGAAACACAGTAGAGTAGATGTGTGCCCTATTCTCAAAAGCAGAGCGTGTTTCTTGTAAGGCGAGCTAGCGTTTGTTTCCCATCCCTAAGTGGATTGAATCAAATGCAGTTTCAAGTCCTAAGAACAAGAGTTGTTTTCTGGTAAGAAGAGTCACTATTGTGCATCCATTGCCGTACACAGTGCAAATAGCACTCGCTTCTGTTCCCAGCAAGTACAGTGTATTGGACTGAAGAGGATCTACTGCTCTTGTCAGTTTCCTAAGGAGAATTGAACTAGATATGGCCGTGTGTGTAGGAAGCACAGTTCTTTTGTTCTGAGCAAGCTCACTGTTCTGGCGCTAAAGGAAACACAGTAGAGTAGAAGAGTGCTCCTTCCTCAAAAGCAGAGTGTGTTACTTGTAAGGCGAGCTAGCATTTGTTTCCCAGTCCTAAATGGAGTTGAATCACATGCAGTTTTTGGTCCTATGAGCAAGAGTTGCTTTCTGGTAAGAAAAGTCACTATTGCGCTCCCATTGCCATACACAGTGCAAATTGCACTGACATTTGTTGCCAGCAAGTACAGTGTATTGGACTGAAGAGGAGCTACTTCTCTTGTCAGATTCCTCAGCAGAGTTGAACTAGATATGGCCCGAGTGTAGGAAGCACAGTTCTTTTGTTCTGAGCAAGTTCTCTGTTTGGACCCTATAGGAAAAATAGTAGAGTAGAAGAGTGCTCTTTTGTCAAAAGCAGAGTGTGTTTCTTGTAAGGCGAGCTAGCGTTTGTTTCCCAGTCCTAAATGGAGTTGAAATACACCTGCAGTTTCTGGTCCTACGAGCAAAAGTTGTTTTCTGGTAAGAAGAGTCCATTTTGCGCTCCCTTTGCCATACACAGTGCAAATAGCACTCGCGTCTGTTCCCAGCAAGTACAGTGTATTGGACGGAAGAGAGGCTACTGTTCTTGTCAGTTTCGTATGCAGAATTGAACTCGATATGGCCCATGTGTTTAGGAAGCACAGTTCTTTTGTTCTGAGCAAGCTCACTGTTCTGGCCCTATAGGAAACACAGTAGAGTAGAGGAGTGCTCTTTTCTCAAAAGCAGAATGTGTTTCTTGTAAGGTGAGCTAGCGTTTGTTTCCCAGTCCTAAATGGAGTTGAATTACATGCAGTTTCTGGGCCTATGAGCAAGAGTTGTTTTCTGGTAAGAAGAGTCACTATTGCAATCCTATTGCCATACACAGTGCAAACAACACTCGCTACTGTTCTTTGCAAGTACAGTGTATTGGACAGAAGAAGAGCTATTGTTCTTGTTAGTTTCCTAAGCAGAGTTGAACTAGATATGGCCCGTGTGTAGGAAGCACAGTTCTTTTGTTCTGACCAAGCTCACTCTTCAGACCCCATAGGAAACACAGTAGAGTAGAAGAGTGCTCTTTTCTCAAAAGCAGAGTGTGTTTCTTGTAAGGCGAGCTAGCATTTGTTTCCCAGTCGTAAATGGAGTTGAATCACATTCAGTTTCTGATCCTAGTAGCAAGAATTGTTTTCTGGTAAGAAGAGTCACTATTGCCCTCCCATTGTCATACACAGGGCAAATAACACTCGCGTCTGTTCCCAGCATGTACAGTGTATTGGACTGAAGAGGATCTACTGTTCTTGTCAGTTTCCTAAGCAGAGTTGAACTAGTAATAGCCTGTTTGTGTAGGAAGCACAGTTCTTTTATTCTGAGGAAGCACACTGTTTTGGCCCTATAGGAAACACAGTAGAGTAGAAGAGTGCTCTTTTCTCAAAAGCAGAGTGTGTTTCTTGTAAAGCGAGCTAGCGTTTGTTTCCCAGTCCTAAATGGAGTGGAATCACATGCAGTTTCTGGTCCTACGAGCAAGGGATGTTTTCTGGTAAGGAAAGTCACAATTGTGTTCCCTTTGCCATAAACAGTGCAAATAGCACTCGCGTCTGTTCCCAGCAAGTACAGTGTATTGGACTGAAGAGAAGCTACTGTTCTTGTCAGTTTCCTAAGCAGAGTTGAACTAGATATGGCCCGTGTGTGTAGGAAGCACAGTTCTTTTGTTCTGAGCAAGCTCACTATTCTGGCCCTATAGTAAACACAGAAGAGTAGAAGAGTGCTCTTTTCTCAGAAGCAGAGTGTGTTTCTTGTAAGGCAAGCTAGTGTTTGATTCCCAGTCCTAAACGGAGTTGAATCACATACAGTTTCTGGTCCTACGAGCAAGAGTTGTTTTCTGGTAAGAAGAGTCACTATTGTGCTACCATTGTCATACACAGTGCAAATAGCACTCTCGTCTGTTCCCAGCAAGTACAGTGTATTGGACAGAAGAGGAGCTACTGTTCTTGTCAGTTTCCTAAGCAGAGTTGAACTAGATATGGCCCGTGTGTGTAGGAAGCACATTTCTTTTGTTCTGAGCAACCTGACTCTTCGGACCCCATAGGAAACACAGTAGAGTAGAAGTGTTCTCTTTTCTCAAAAGCAGAGTGTGTTTCATGTAAGGCGAGCTAGCGTTTGTTTCCCAGTCCTAAATGGAGTTGAATCCCATGCAGTTTCTGGTCCTACGAGCAAGAGTTGTTTTCTGGTAAGAAGAGTCAGTATTGCGCTCCCATTGTCATACACAGGGCAAATAGCACTGGCGTCTGTTCCCAGCATGTACACTGTATTGGACTGAAGAGGATCTACTGTTCTTGTCATTTTCCTAAGCAGAGTTGAACTAGATATGGCCGTGTGTGTAGGAAGCACAGTTCTTTTGTTCTGAGCAAGCTCACTGTTCTGGCCATATAGGAAACACATTAGAGTAGAATAGTGCTCCTTTCTCAAAAGCAGAGTGTGTTTCTTTTAAGGCTAGCTATTGTTTGTTTCCCAGTCCTAAATGGCGTTGAATCACATGCAGTTTCTGGTCCTACGTGCAAGAGTTGTTTACTCGTAAGAAGAGTCACTAGTGCGCTCCCATTGTCATACACAGGGCATATAGCACTGGCATCTGTCCCCAGCATGTACAGTGTATTGGACTTAAGAGGATCTACTGTTCTTGTCAGTTTCCTAAGCAGAATTGATCTAGATATGGCCCGTGTGTGTAGGAAGCACAGTTCTTTGTTCTGAGCAAGCTCACTGTTCTGGCCCTATAGGAAACACAGTAGAGTAGAAGAGTGCTCTTTTCTCAAAAGCAGAGTGTGTTTCTTGTAAGGCGAGCTAGCGGTGGTTCCCAGTCCTAAATGTAGTTGAATCCCATGCAGTATTTCGTCCTCTGAGCAAAAGGTGTTTTCTGGTAAGAAGAGTCACTATTGTGCTCCCATTGCCATACACAGTGCAAATAGCACTCGCGTCTGTTCCCAGGAAGTAATGTGCATTTGACTGAACAGGAGCTACTGTTCTAGTAGTTTCCTAAGCAGAGTTGAACTAGATATGGCCGTGTGTGTAGGAAACACAGTTCTTTTGTTCTGAGCAAGCTCACTGTTCGGACCCCATAGGAAACACATTAGAGTAGAAGAGTGCTCTTTCCTAAAAAGCAGAGTTTGTTTCTTGTAAGGCGAGCTAGCGTTTGTTTCCCAGTCCTAAATGGAGTTGAATCACATGCAGTTTCTGGTCCTACGAGCAATAGTTGTTTTCTGGTAAGAAGAGTCACTATTGTGTTCCCATTGTCATACAAAAAGCAAATAGCACCATCGTCTGTTCCCAGCATGTACAGTGTATTGGACTGAAGAGGATCTACTGTTCTTGTCAGTTTCCTAGGCAGAATTGAACTAGATATGGCCGTGTGTGTAGGAAGCACAGTTCTTTTGTTCTGAGCAAGCTCACTGTTCGGAACCCATAGGAAAGACAGTAGACTAGAAGAGTGCTCTTTTCTCAAAAGCAGAGTGTTTTTCTTGTAATGAGAGCTAGCATTTGTTTCCCAGTCCTAAATGGAGTTGAATCACATGCAGTTGTTGGTCCCACGAGCAAGAGTTGTTTTCTGGTAAGGAAAGTTAATATTGTGCTCCCATTGCCATGCACAGTGCAAAGAGCACTCGCGTCTGATCCCAGCAAGTACAGTGTATTGTACTGAAGAGGAGGTATTGTTCTTGTCAGTTTCCTAAGCAGAGTTGAACTAGATATGGACCCTGTGTGTAAGAAGCACAGTTCTTTTGTTCTGAGCAAGCTCACTGTTCAGACCCCATAGGAAACACAGTAGAGTAGAAGCGTGCTCTTTTCTCAAAAGCAGAGTGTGTTTCTTGTAAGGTGAGATAGCGTTTGTTTCCCAGTCCTAAATGTAGTTGAATCCCATGCAGTTTTTCGTCCTATGAGCAAGAGTTGTTTTCTGGTAAGAAGAGTCACTCTTACGCTCCCATTGCCATACACACTGCTAATAGCACTCGCGTCTGTTCCAAGCAAGTAATGTGTATTGGACTGAAGAGGAGCTACTGTTCTTGTCAGATTCCTAAGCAGAGTTGAACTAGATATGGCCCGTGTGTGTAGGATGCACAGTTCTTTTGTTCTGAGCAAGCTCACTTTTCGGACCCCATAGGAAACACATTAGAGTAGAAGAGTGCTCTTTTCTAAAAAGCAGAGTGTGTTTCTTGTAAGGCGAGCTTGCGTTTGTTTCCCAGTCCTAAATGGAGTTGAATAACATGCAGTTTCTGGTCCTACGAGCAAGAGCTGTTTTCTGGTAAGAAGAGTCACTATTGTGCTCCCATTGTCATACATAGTGCAAATAGCACTGGGGGCTGTTCCCAGCATGTACAGTGTATTGGACTGAAGGGGATCTACTGTTCTTGTCAGTTTCCTAAGCAGAATTTAACTAGATATGGCCGTTTGTGTAGGAAGCACAGTTTTTTTGTTCTGAGCAAGCTCACTGTTTTGGCCCTATAGGAAACACAGCAGAGTAGAAGAGTGTTCTTTTCTCAAAAGTAGAGTGTGTTTCTTTTAAGGTGAGCTAGCGTTTGTTTTCCAGTCCTAAATGGAGTTGAATCACATGCAGTTGTTTGTCCCACGAGTAAGAGTTGTTTTCAGGTAAGGAAAGTCACTATTTTGCTCCCATTGCCATACACAGTGCAAATAGCACTAGCGTCTGTTCCCAGCAAGTACAGTGTATTGGACTGAAGAGGAGCTACTGTTCTTGTCAGATTTCTAAGAAGAGTTGAACTAGATATTGCCCGTGTGTGTAGGAAGAACAGTTCTTTTGTTCTGAGCAAGCTCACTGTTCGGACCCCAGAGGAAACACAGTAGAGTAGATGAGTGCTCTTTTCTCAAAACAGAGTGTGTTTCCTGTAAGGCGAGCTAGCGTTTGTTTCCCAGTCCTAAATGGGAGTTGAATCACATGCATATTCTGGTCCTATGAGCAGAGTTGTTTTCTGGTAATAAGAGTCACTATTGCGCTCCCACTGTCATACTCAGTGCAAATAGCACTGGCGTTTGTTCCCAGCATGTACAGTGTATTGCACTGAAGAGGATCTACTGTTCTTGTCAATTTCCTAAGCAGAGTTGAAATAGATATAGCCCGTGTGTGTAGGAAGCACAGTTCTTTTGTTCTGAGTAAGCTGACTGTGCACCCCATAAGAAACACAGTAGAGTAGAAGAGTGCTCTTTTCTCAAAAGCAGAGTGTGTTTCTTGTAATGCGAGCTTGTGTTTGTTTCCCAGTCCTAAATGGAGTTGAATCACATGCAGTTTCTGGTCCTACGAGCAAGAGCTGTTTTCTGGTAAGAAGAGTCACTATTGCGCTCCCATTGTCATACACAGGGCAAATAGCACTGGTGTCTGTTCCCAGCATGTACAGTGTATTGGACTGAAGAGGATCTACTGTTCTTGTCAGTTTCCTAAGCAGAATTTAACTAGATATGGCCATGTGTGTATGAAGCACAGTTCTTTTGTTCTGAGCAAGCTCACTGTTTTGGCCCTATAGGAAACACAGTAGAGTAGAAGAGTGCTGTTTTCTCAAAAGCAGAGTGTGTTTCTTGTAAGGCGAGCTAGCGTTTGTTTCCCAGTCCTAAATGGAGTTGAATCACATGCAGTTTTTGGTCCCACGAGCAAGAGTTGTTTTCTGGTAAGGAAAGTCACTATTTGTTCCCTTTCTCATACACAGAGCAAATAGCACACGTGTCTTTTCCCAGCAAGTACAGTGTATTGGACTGAAAAGGAGCTACTGTTCTTGTCAGATTCCTAAGCACAGATGAACTAGATATTGCCCGTGTGTGTAGAAAGCACAGTTCTTTTGTTCTGAGCAAGCTCACTGTTATGGCCCTATTGGAAACACATTAGAGTAGAATACTGCTCTTTTCTCAAAAGCAGAGTGTGTTTCTTGTAAGGCAAGCTAGCGTTTGTTTCCCAGTCCTAAATGGAGTTGAATCCCATGCAGTTTCTGGTCCAACGAGCAAGAGTTGTTTTCTGGTAAGAAGAATCACTATTGTGCTCCCATTGTCATACACTGGGCAAATAGCACTGGCGTCTGCTCCCAGCATGTACAGTGTATTGGACTGAAGAGGATCTACTGTTCTTGTCAGTTTCCTAAGCAGAATTTAACTAGATATGGCCGTGTGTGTAGGAAGCACAGTTCTTTTGTTCTGAGCATGCTCACTGTTCTGGCCCTATAGGAAACACAGTAGAGTAGAAGAGTGATCGTTTCTCAAAAGCAGAGTGTGTTTCTTGTAAGGCGAGCTAGCGTTTGTTTCCCAGTTCTAAATGGAGTTGAATCACATGCAGTTTCTGGTCCTACGAGCAAGAGTCGTTTTCTGGTAGGAAAGTCACTATTGCGCTCCCATTGCCACACACAGTGCAAATAGCACTGGCATCTGTTCCCAGCAAGTACAGTGTATTGGACTGAAGAGGAGCTACTGTTCTTGTCAATTTCCTAAGCAGAGTTGAACTAGATATGGCTGTGTGTAGGAAGCACAGTTCTTTTGTTCTGAGCAAGATCACTTTTCGGACCCCATAGGAAACACTTTAGAGTAGAAGAGTGCTCTATTCTAAAAAGCAGAGTGTGTTTCTTGAAAGGAGAGCTTGCGTTTGTTTCCCAATCCTAAGTGGAGTTGAATCACATGCAGTTTCTGGTCCTACGAGCAAGAGCTGTTTTCTGGTAAGAAGAGTCACTATTGTGCTCCCATTGTCATACAAAGTGCAAATAGCACTGGCGTCTGTTCCCAGCATGTACAGTGTATTGGGCTGAAGGGGATGTACTGTTCTTGTCAGTTTCATAAACAGAATTGAACTAGATATGGCTGTGTGTAGGAAGCACAGTTTTTTTTTTCTGAGCAAGCTCAATGTTTTGGCCCTATAGGAAACACAGTAGAGTAGAAGAGTGCTCTTTTCTCAAAAGCAGAGTGTGTTTCTTGTAAGGCGAGCTAGCGTTTGTTCCCCAGTCCTAAATGGAGTTGAATCACATGCAGTTTTTGGTCCCACGAGCAAGAGTTGTTTTCTGATAAGGAAAGTCACTATTTGCTCCCTTTCTCATACACAGAGCAAATAGCACACGTGTCTTTTCCCAGCAAGTACAGTGTATTGGACTGAAAAAGAGCTA
>NW_026735393.1:0-132000 GCF_949786415.1 Peromyscus eremicus
AACAGACGCGAGTGCTATTTGCACTGTGTATGGCAATTGGAGCACAATAGTGACCCTTCTTACCAGAAAAAAACTCTTGCTCGTAGGACCAAAAACTGCATGTGAATCAACTCCATTTAGGACAGGGAAACAAACGCGAGCTCGCCTTACAAGAAACACACTCTGCTTTAGAGAAAAGAGCACTCTTCTACTCTACTGTGTTTCCTACAGGGCCAGAACAGTGAGCTTGCTCAGAACATAATAACTGCGCTTCCTAAACACACAGGCCATATCTAGTTCAACTCTCCTTAAGAAACGGACAAGAATAGTAGCTCCTCTTCAGTCCGATACACTGTACTTGCTGGTTAAAGACGCGAGTGCTATTTGCACTGTGTATGGCAAAGGGAGCGCAATAGTGACTTTCCTTACCAGAAAACAACTCTTGCTCATAGGACCAGAAACTGCATGTGGTTCAACTCCATTTAGGACTGGGAAACAAACGCTAGCTTGCCTTACAAAAACACACTCTGCTTTTGAGAAAAGAGCACTCTTCTACTCTACTGTGTTTTCTATGGGGTCTGAACAGTGAGCTTGCTCAGAACAAAAGAACTGTGCTTCCCACACACACGGCCATATCTAGTTCAATTCTGCTTAGGAACCTGACAAGAACAGTAGATCCTCTTCAGTCCAATACACAGTACTTGCTGCGAACAGACGCCAGTGCTATTTGTCCTGTCTATGGCAATGGCCGTGCAATAGTGACTCTTCTTACCAGAAAACAACTCTTGCTCGTAGTACCAGAAACTGCATGGGATTCAACTCCATTTAAAACTGGGAAAAAAACGCTAGCTCTCCTTACAAGAAACACACTCTGCTTTAGAGAAAAGAGCGCTCTTCTACTCTACTGTGTTTCCTATGGGGTCCAAACTGTGAGCTTGCCCAGAACAAAAGAACTGTTCTTCCTACACACACGGACCATATCTAGTTCAACTCTGCTTAGGAAACTGACAAGAATAGTAGCTCCTCTTCAGTCCAATACAGTGTACTTGCTGGGAACAGACGCATGTGCTATTTGCACTGTGTGTGGCAATCGGAGCGCAATAGTGACTTTCCTTACCAGAAAACAACTCTTGCTCGTAGGATCAGAAACTGCATGTGATTCCACTCCATTTAGGACTGGGAAACAAACGCAAGCTCGCCTTACAAGAAACACACTCTGCTTTAGAGAAAAGAGCACTCTTCTACTCTACTGTGTTTCCTATGTGGTCCACACAGTGAGCTTGCTGAGAACAAAAGAACTGTGCTTCCTACACACACGGACCATATCTAGTTCAACTCTGCTTAGGAAACTGACAAGACCAGTAGCTCCTAATCAGTCCAATACACTGTACTTGCTGGGAAAAGAAGCGAGTGCTATTTGCCTTGTGTAGGGCAATGGGAGCACAATAGTGACTTTCCTTACCAGAAAACAACTCTTGTTCGTAGGAACAGAAACTGCATGTGATTCAACTCCATTTAGGACTAGGAAACAAATGCTAGCTCGCCTTACATGAAACACACTCTGCTTTTGAGAAAAGAGCACTCTTCTACTCTACAGTGTTTCCTATGGGGTCCGAACAGTGAGCTTGCTCGAAACAAAAGAACTGTGCTTCATACACACGGGACATATCTAGTACAACTCTGCTTATGAAACTGACAAGAACAGTAGATCCTTTTCAGTCCAATACACTATACTTCCTGGGAACAGACGCCAGTGCTATTTGCACTGTGTATGGCAATTGGAGCACAATAGTGTCTCCTCTAACCAGAAAACAACACTTGCTCGTAGGACAAAAAACTGCATGTGACTCAAATCCATTTAGGACTGGGAAACAAACTCTAGCTCGCTTTACAAGAAACACACTCTGCTGTTGAGAAAAGAGCACTCTTCTACTCTACTGTATTTCCTATAGGGCCAGAACAGTGAGCTTGCTCAGAAAAAAAGAACTGTGCTTCCTACACACGTGCCATATCTAGTTCAACTCTGCTTAGGAAACTGAGAAGAAGAGTAGCTCCTCTTCAGTCCAATACACTGTACTTGCTGGGAACAGACGGGAGGGCTATTTGCACTGTGTATGGCAATGGGAACGCAATAGTGACTTTTCTTACCAGAAAACAACTCTTGCTCGTAGGACCAGAAACTGCATGTGATTCAACTCCATTTAGGAATGGGAAACAAACACTAGCTCGCCTTACAAGAAACAAACTCTGCTTTTGAGAAAAAAGCACTCTTCTGCTCTACTGTGTTTCCTATGGGGTCTGAACAGTGAGCTTGCTCAGAACAAAAGAACTGTGCTTCCTACACACACGGGCCATATTTATTTCAACTCTGCTTAGGAAACTGACAAGAACAGTAGCTCCGCTTCAGTCTGATACACTGTACTTGCTGAGACCAGACGTGAGTGCTCTTTGCACTGTGTATGGCAAATGGAGCACAATAGTGACTCGTCTTACCAGAAAACAACTCTTGCTCGTGGGACAAAAAACTGCATGTGATTCAAGTCCATTTAGGACTGGGAAACAAACGCGAGCTCGCCTTACAAGAAACACACTCTGCTTTAGAGAAAAGAGCACTCTTCTACTCTACTGTGTTTCCTATAGGGCCAGAACAGTGAGCTTGCTCAGAACATAATAACTGCGCTTCCTGAACACACAGGCCATATCTAGTTCAACTCTGCTTAAGAAACGGACAAGAACAGTAGCGCCGCTTCAGTCCAATACACTGTACTTGCTGGGAACAGACGGGAGGGCTATTTGCACTGTGTATGGCAATGGGAACACAATAGTGACTTTCCTTACCAGAAAACAACTCTTGCTCGTAGGACCAGAAACTGCATGTGATTCAACTCCATTTAGGAAAGGGAAACAAACACTAGCTCGCCTTACAAGAAACACACTCTGCTTTTGAGAAAAAAGCACTCTTCTACTCTACTGTGTTTCCTATGGGGTCCAAACAGTGAGCTTGCTCAGAACAAAAGAACTGTGCTTCCTACACACACGGCCATATCTACTTCAAGTCTGCTTAGGAACCTGACAAGAACAGTAGATCCTCTTCAGTCCAATACACTGTATTTGCTGCGAACAGACGCCAGTGCTATTTGTCCTGTCTATGGCAATGGCAGTGCAATAGTGACTCTTCTTACCAGAAAACAACTCTTGATCGTAGTACCAGAAACTGCATGGGATTCAACTCCATTTAAAACTGGGAAACAAACGCTAGTTCTCCTTACAAGAAACACACTCTGCGTTAGAGAAAAGAGCACTCTTCTACTCTACTGTGTTTCCGATGGGGTCCAAACTGTGAGCTTGCCCAGAACAAAAGAACTGTTCTTCCTACACACACGGACCATATCTAGTTCAACTCTGCTTAGGAAACTGACAAGAACAGTAGCTCCTAATCATTCCAATACACTGTACTTGCTGGGAAAAGACGCGAGTGCTATTTGCCTTGATAGGGCAATGGGAGCGCAATAGTGACTTTCCTTACCAGAAAACAACTCTTGCTCGTAGGACCAGAAGCTGCATGTGATTCCACTCCATTTAGGACTGGGAAACAAACGCAAGCTCGCCTTACAAGAAACACACTCTGCTTTAGAGAAAAGAGCACTCTTCCACTCTACTGTGTTTCCGATGGGGTCCACACAGTGAGCTTGCTCAGAACAAAAGAACTGTGCTTCCTACACACACGGACCATATCTAGTTCAACTCTGCTTAGGAAACTGACAAGAACAGTAGCTCCTAATCATTCCAATACACTGTACTTGCTGGGAAAAGACGCGAGTGCTATTTGCCTTGATAGGGCAATGGGAGCGCAATAGTGACTTTCCTTACCAGAAAAAACTCTTGTTCGTAGGACCAGAAACTGCATGTGATTCAACTCCATTTAGGACTGGGAAACAAACGCTAGCTCGCCTTTCAAGAAACACACTCTGCTTTGGAGAAAAAAGCACTCTTCTACTCTACTGTGTTTCCTATGTGGTCCGAACAGTGAGCTTGCTCAGAACAAAAAAACTGTGCTTCCTACACACACGGCCATATCTACTTCAAGTCTGCTTAGGAACCTGACAAGAACAGTAGATCCTCTTCATTCCAATACAATGTATTGGCTGCGAAAAGACGCCAGTGCTATTTGTCCTGTCTATGGCAATGGCAGTGCAATAGTGACTCTTCTTACCAGAAAACAACTCTTGATCGTAGTACCAGAAACTGCATGGGATTCAACTCCATTTAAAACTGGGAAACAAACGCTAGTTCTCCTTACAAGAAACACAATCTGCTTTAGAGAAAAGAGCACTCTTCTACTCTACTGTGTTTCCTATGGGGTCCAAACTGTGAGCTTGCCCAGAACAAAAGAACTGTTCTTCCTACACACACGGACCATATCTAGTTCAACTCTGCTTAGGAAACAGACAAGAACAGTAGCTCCTCTTCACTCCAATACACTGTACTTGCTGGGAACAGACGCATGTGCTATTTGCACTGTGTATGGCAATGGGAGCGCAATAGTGACTTTCCTTACCAGAAAACAACTCTTGCTCGTAGGACCAGAAACTGCATGTGATTCCACTCCATTTAGGACTGGGAAACAAATGCAAGCTCGCCTTACAAGAAACACACTCTGCTTTAGAGAAAAGAGCACTCTTCTACTCTACTGTGTTTCCTATGGGGTCCACACAGTGAGCTTGCTCAGAACAAAAGAACTGTGCTTCCTACACACACGGACCATATCTAGTTCAACTCTGCTTAGGAAACTGACAAGAACAGTAGCTCCTAATCATTCCAATACACTGTACTTGTTGGGAAAAGACGCGAGTGCTATTTGCCTTGATAGGGCAATGGAGCGCAATAGTGACTTTCCTTACCAGAAAACAACTCTTGTTCGTAGGACCAGAAACTGCATGTGATTCCACTCCATTTAGGACTGGGAAACAAACGCTAGCTCGCCTTACAAGAAACACACTCTGCTTTAGAGAAAAGAGCAGTCTTCTACTCTACTTTTTTTCCTATGCGGTCAAAACAGTGAGCTTGCTCAGAACAAAAGAACTGTGCTTCCTACACACACGGACCATATGTAGTTCAACTCTGCTTAGGAAACTGACAAGAACAGTATCTCCTATTCAGTCCAATACACTGTACTTGCTGGTAAAAGACGCGAGTGCTATTTGCCCTGTGTATAGCAATGGGAGCGCAATAGTGACTTTCCTTACCAGAAAACAACTCTTGTTCGTAGGACCAGAAACTGCGTGTGATTCAAGTCCATTTAGGACTAGGAAACAAACGCTAGCTCGCCTTACAAGGAACACACTCTTCTTTTGAGAAAAGAGCACTCTTCTACTCTACTGTGTTTCCTATAGGGCCAAAACAGTGAGCTTGCTCAGAACATAAGAACTGTGCTTCCTACACACAGGGGCCATATTTATTTCAACTCTGCTTAGGAAACTGACAAGAACAGTAGCTCCTCTTCAGTCTAATACACTGTACTTGCTGGGAACCGACGCCAGTGCTATTTGTCCTGTGTATGGCATTTGGAGCGCAATAGTGACTCTTCTTACCAGAAAACAACTCTTGCTCATAGGACCAAAAACTGCCTGTGACTCAACTCCATTTAGGACTGGGAAACAAACGCGAGCTTGCCTTACGAGAAATACAATCTGCTTTAGAGAAAAGAGCACTCTTCTACTCTACTGTGTTTCCTATGGGGTCCGAACAGTGAGCTTGCTCAGAACAAAAGAACTGTGCTTCCTACACACACTGGCCATATCTATTTCAACTCTGCTTAGGAAACTGACAAGAACAGTAGATCCTATTCACTCCAATACACTGTACTTGCTGGGAACAGACACCAGTGCTATTTGCATTGTGTACGGCAATTGGAGCACAATAGTGACTCGTCTTACCAGAAAACAACTCTTGCTCATAGGACAAAAAACTGCATGTGACTCAACTCCATTTAGGACTAGGAAACAAACGCTAGCTCGCCTTACAAGAAACACACTCTGCTTTTGAGAAAAGAGCACTCTTCTACTCTACTGTGTTTTCTATGGGGTCTGAACAGTGAGCTTGCTCAGAACAAAAAAACTGTGCTTCCTACACACACAGGACATATCTAGTTCAACTCTGCTTCGGAAGCTGACAAGAACAGTAGATGCCCTTCAGTCCAATACACTGTACTTGCGGGGAACAGACGCGAGTGCTATTTGCAGTGTGTATGCCAATTATAGCACAATAGTGACTCGTCTTACCAGAAAACAACTCTTGCTCGTAGGACAAAAACCTGCATGTGACTCAAATCCATTTAGGACTGGGAAACTAACGCTAGCTTACCTTCCAAGAAACACACTCTGCTTTAGAGGAAAGAGCTCTCTTCTACTCTACTGTGTTTCCTATGGGGTTCAAACAGTGAGTTTGCTCAGAACATAAGAACTGTGCTTCCTACACACACGGGCCATACCTCGTTCATCTCTGCTTAGGAAACTGGCAAGGACAGTAGCTCCTCTTCAGTCCGATACACTGTTCTTGCTGGGAACAGACGCGAGTGCTCTTTGCTCTGTGTATGGCAATGGGAGCGCAACAGTGACTTTCCTTACCAGAAAACATCTCTTGCTCGTAGGACCAGAAACTGCATGTGATTCAACTCCATTTAGGACTGGGAAACAAACGCTAGCTCGCCTTATAAGAAACACACTCTGCTTTTGAGAAAAGAGCACTCTTCTACTCTACTGTGTTTCCTATGGGGTCCGAACAGTGAGCTTGCTCAGAACAAAAGAACTGTGCTTCCTACACACACGGCCATATCTAGTTCAATTCTGCTTAGGAACCTGACAAGAACAGTAGATCCTCTTCAGTCCAATACACTGTACTTGCTGGGAACAGAAGCCAGTGCTATTTGTCCTGTTTATGGCAATGGCAGCGCAATAGTGACTCTTCTTACCAGAAAACAACTCTTGCTCGTAGGACCAGAAACTGCATGTGATTCCACTCCATTTAGGACTGGGAAACAAACGCTAGCTCGCATTATAAGAAACACACTCTGCTTTTGACAAAAGAACACTCTTCTACTCTACTGTGTTTCCTATAGGGCCAGAACAGTGAGCTTGCTCAGAACATAATAACTGTGCTTCCTACACACACGGGCCATATCTAGTTCAACTCTGCTTAGGAAACTGACAAGAACAGTAGCTCCGCTTCAGTCCGATACACTGTACTTGCTGAGAACAGACGTGAGTGCTATTTGCACTGTGTATGGCAATTGGAGCGCAATAGTGACTCTTCTTACCAGAAAACAACTCTTGCTCGTAGGACCAAAAACTGCCTGTGACTCAACTCCATTTAGGACTGGGAAACAAACGCGAGCTCGCCTTACAAGAAACACACTCTGCTTTAGAGAAAAGAGCACTCTTCTACTCTTCTGTGTTTCCTATGGGGTCCACACAGTGAGCTTGCTCAGAACAAAAGAACTGTGCTTCCTACACACACGGACCATATCTAGTTCAACTCTGCTTAGGAAACTGACAAGAACAGTAGCTCCTAATAATTCCAATACACTGTACTTGCTGGGAAAATACGCGAGTGCTATTTGCCTTGATAGGGCAATGTGAGCGCAATAGTGACTTTCCTTACCAGAAAAACTCTTGTTCGTAGGACCAGAAACTGCATGTGATTCAACTCCATTTAGGACTGGGAAACAAACGCTAGCTCGCCTTTCAAGAAACACACTCTGCTTTAGAGAAAAAAGCACTCTTCTACTCTACTGTGTTTCCTATGGGGTCCAAACAGTGAGCTTGCTCAGAACAAAAAAACTGTGCTTCCTACACACACGGCCATATCTACTTCAAGTCTGCTTAGGAACCTGACAAGAACAGTAGATCCTTTTCATTCCAATACACTGTATTGGCTGCGAACAGACGCCAGTGCTATTTGTCCTGTCTATGGCAATGGCAGTGCAATAGTGACTCTTCTTACCAGAAAACAACTCTTGATCGTAGTACCAGAAACTGCATGGGATTCAACTCCATTTAAAACTGGGAAACAAACGCTAGTTCTCCTTACAAGAAACACAATCTGCTTTAGAGAAAAGACCACTCTTCTACTCTACTGTGTTTCCTATGGGGTCCAAACTGTGAGCTTGCCCAGAACAAAAGAACTGTTCTTCCTACACACACGGACCATATCTAGTTCAACTCTGCTTAGGAAAATGACAAGAACAGTAGCTCCTATTCAGTCCAATACACTGTACTTGCTGGGACAGACGCGAGTGCTATTTGTACTGTGTATGGGATTTGGAGCGCAATAGTGACTCTTCTTACCAGAAAACAACTCTTGCTCGTAGTACCAAAAACTGCCTGTGACTCAACTCCATTTAGGACTAGGAAACAAACGCAAGCTCGCCTTACAAGAAACACACTCTGCTTTAGAGAAAAGAGCACTCTTCTACTCTACTGTGTTTCCTATAGGGCCAGAACAGTGAGCTTGCTCAGAACATAATAACTGCGCTTCCTACACACACGGGCCATATCTAGTTCAACTCTGCTTAGGAAACTGACAAGAACAGTAGCTCTGCTTCAGTCCGATACACTGTACTTGCTGAGAACAGACGTGATTGCTCTTTGCACTGTGTATGGCAATTGGAGCACAATAGTGACTCGTCTTACCAGAAAACAACTCTTGCTCGTGGGACAAAAAACTGCATGTGATTCAAGTCCATTTAGGACTGGGAAACAAACGCTAGCTCGCCTTACATGAAACACACACTGCTTTTGAGAAAAGAGCACTCTTCTACTCTACTGTGTTTCCTATGAGTTCCGAACAGTGAGCTTGCTCAGAACAAAAGAACTGTGCTTCCTACACACATGGGCCATATCTAGTTCAACTCTGCTTAGGAAACTGACAAGAACAGTAGATCCTTTTCAGTCCAATACACTGTACTTGCTGGGAACAGACGCCAGTGCTATTTGCACTGTGTATGGCAGTTGGAGCACAATAGTGACTCCTCTAACCAGAAAACAACTCTTGCTCGTACGACCAAAAACTGCATGTGAATCAACTCCATTTAGGACTGGGAAACAAACGCGAGCTCGCCTTACAAGAAACACACTCTGCTTTAGAGAAAAGAGCACTCTTCTACTCTATAGGGCCAGAACAGTGAGCTTGCTCAGAACATAATAACTGCGCTTCCTGAACACACAGGCCATATCTAGTTCAACTCTGCTTAAGAAACGGACAAGAACAGTAGCGCCTCTTCAGTCCAATACACTGTACTTGCTGGGAACAGACGGGAGGGCTATTTGCACTCTGTATGGCAATGGGAACACAATAGTGACTTTCCTTACCAGAAAACAACTCTTGCTCGTAGGACCAGAAACTGCATGTGATTCAACTCCATTTAGGAAAGGGAAACAAACACTAGCTCGCCTTACAAGAAACACGCTCTGCTTTTGAGAAAAAAGCACTCTTCTACTCTACTGTGTTTCCTATGGGGTCCGAACAGTGAGCTTGCTCAGAACAAAAATCTGTGCTTCCTACACACACGGCCATATCTACTTCAAGTCTGCTTAGGAACCTGACAAGAACATTAGATCCTCTTCAGTCCAATACACTGTATTTGCTGCGAACAGACGCCAGTGCTATTTGTCCTGTCTATGGCAATGGCAGTGCAATAGTGACTCTTCTTACCAGAAAACAATTCTTGATCGTAGTACCAGAAACTGCATGGGATTCAACTCCATTTAAAACTGGGAAACAAACGCTAGTTCTCCTTACAAGAAACACACTCTGCGTTAGAGAAAAGAGCACTCTTCTACTCTACTGTGTTTCTTATGGGGTCCAAACTGTGAGCTTGCCCAGAACAAAAGAACTGTTCTTCCTACACACACGGACCATATCTAGTTCAACTCTGCTTAGGAAAATGACAAGAACAGTAGCTCCTCTTCACTCCAATACACTGTACTTGCTGGGAACAGACGCATGTGCCATTTGCACTGAGTATGGCAATGGGAGCGCAATAGTGACTTTCCTTACCAGAAAACAACTCTTGCTCGTAGGACCAGAAGCTGCATGTGATTCCACTCCATTTAGGACTGGGAAACAAACGCAAGCTCGCCTTACAAGAAACACACTCTGCTTTAGAGAAAAGAGCACTCTTCTACTCTACTGTGTTTCCTATGGGGTCCACACAGTGAGCTTGCTCAGAACAAAAGAACTGTGCTTCCTACACACACGGACCATATCTAGTTCAACTCTGCTTAGGAAACTGACAAGAACAGTAGCTCCTAATCATTCCAATACACTGTACTTGCTGGGAAAAGACGCGAGTGCTATTTGCCTTGATAGGGCAATGGGAGCGCAATAGTGACTTTCCTTACCAGAAAAAAACTCTTGTTCGTAGGACCAGAAACTGCATGTGATTCAACTCCATTTAGGACTGGGAAACAAACGCTAGCACGCCTTTCAAGAAACACACTCTGCTTTAGAGAAAAAAGCACTCTTCTACTCTACTGTGTTTCCTATGGGGTCCGAACAGTGAGCTTGCTCAGAACAAAATAACTGTGCTTCCTACACACACGGCCATATCTAGTTCAACTCTGCTTAGGAAACTGACAAGAACAGTAGCTCCTCTTCAGTCCGATACACTGTACTTGCTGGGAACAGACGCGAGTGCTATTTGCACTGTGTATGGCAATGGGAGCGCAATTGTGACTTTCCTTACCAGAAAACAACTCTTGCTCGTAGGACCAGAAACTGCTTGTGATTCAACTCTATTTAGGACTGGGAAACAAACGCTAGCTCGCCTTACAAGAAACACACTCTGCTTTTGAGAAAAGAGCACTCTTCTACTCTACTGTGTTTTCTATGGGTTCTGAACAGTGAGCTTGCTCAGAACAAAAAAACTGTGCTTCCTACACACACGGGACATATCTAGTTCAACTCTACTTTGGGACCTGACAAGAACAGTAGATGCTCTTCAGTCCAATACACTGTACTTGCGGGGAACAGACGTGAGTGCTATTTGCACTGTGTATGCCAATTGGAGCACAATAGTGACTCGTCTTACCAGAAAACAACTCTTGCTCGTAGGACAAAAACCTGCATGTGACTCAAATCCATTTAGGACTGGGAAACTAACGCTAGCTTGCCTTCCAAGAAACACACTCTGCTTTTGAGAAAAGAGCACTCTTCTACTCTACTGTGTTTCCTATGGGGTCCGAACAGTGAGCTTGCTCAGAACAAAAGAACTGTGCTTCCTACACACACGGCCATATCTAGTTCAATTCTGCTTAGGAACCTGACAAGAACAGTAGATCCTCTTCAGTACAATACACTGTACTTGCTGGGAACAGAAGCCAGTGCTATTTGTCCTGTGTATGGCAATGGCAGCGCAATAGTGACTCTTCTTACCAGAAAACAACTCTTGCTCATAGGACCAGAAACTGCATGTGATTCCACTCCATTTAGGACTGGGGAACAAACGCTAGCTCGCGTTATAAGAAACACACTCTGCTTTTGACAAAAGAACACTCTTCTACTCTACTGTGTTTCCTATAGGTCCAGAAGAGTGAGCTTGCTCAGAATATAATAACTGAGCTTCGTACACATACGGGCCATATCTAGTTCAACTCTGCATAGGAACCTGACAAGAACAGTAGATCCTCTTCAGTCCAATACACTGTACTTGCTGGGAAAAGACGCAAGTGCTATTTGCACTGTGTATGGCAAAGGGAGCACAATAGTGACTTTCCTTACCAAAATACAACTCTTGCTCGTAGGACCACAAACAGCATGTGATTCAACTCCATTTAGGACTGCAAAACAAATGCTAGCTTGCCTTACAAAAAACACACTCTGCTTTTGAGAAAAGAGCACTCTTCTACTCTACTGTGTTTCCTATGGGGTCCGAACAGTGAGCTTGCTCAGAACAAAAGAACTGTGCTTCCTACACACACTGGACATATCTATTTCAACTCTGGTTAGGAAACAGACAAGAACAGTAGATCCTATTCAGTCCAATACACTGTACTTGCTGGGAACAGACACAAGTGCTATTTGCATTGTGTAGGGCAATTGGAGCACAATTGTGACTCGTCTTACCCGAAAACAACTCTTGCTCATAGGACAAAAAACTGCATGTGACTCAACTCCACTTATGACTGGGAAACAAACTCTAGCTCGCTTTACAAGAAACACACTCTGCTTTTGAGAAAAGAGCACTCTTCTACTCTACTGTTTTTCCTATAGGGCCAGAACAGTGAGCTTGCTCAGAAAAAAAGAACTGTGCTTCCTACACACACGGGCCATATCTAGTTCAACTATGCTTAGGAAACTGACAAGAACAGTAGCTCCTATTCAGTCCAATACACTGTATTGTTGGGAACAGATGCAAGTGCTATTTGCACTGTGTATGGCAATGGGAGCTCAATAGTGACTTTCCTTACCAGAAAACAACTCTTGTTCGTAGGACCAGAAACTGCATGTGATTCAACTCCATTTATGACTGGGAAACAAACGCTAGCTCGCCTTACAAGAAACACACTCTGCTTTAGAGAAAAGAGCACTCATCTACTCTAATCTGTTTCCTATAGGGCCAGAACAGTGAGCTTGCTCAGAACATAAGAACTGTGCTTCCTACACACACGGCCATATCTAGTTCAACTCTGATTCGGAAACTGACAAGAATAGTAGCTCCTCTTCAGTCCGATACACTGTACTTGCTGGGAACAGACGCGAGTGCTATTTGCACTGTGTATGGCAATGGGAGCGCAATAGTGACTTTCCTTACCAGAAAACAACTCTTGCTCGTAGGACCAGAAACTGCATGTGATTCAACTCTATTTAGGACTGGGAAACAAACGCTAGCTCGCCTTACAAGAAACACACTCTGCTTTTGAGAAAAGAGCACTCTTCTACTCTACTGTGTTTTCTATGGGGTCCGAACAGTGAGCTTGCTCAGAACAAAAGAACTGTGCTTCCTACACACACTGGCCATATCTGGTTCAACTCTGCTTCGGAACCTGACAAGAACAGTAGATCCTCTTCAGACCAATATATTGTACTTGCTGGGAACAGACGCGAGTGCTATTTGCACTGTGTATGCCAATTGGAGCACAATAGTGACTCGTCTTACCAGAAAACAACTCTTGCTCGTAGGACAAAAACCTGCATGTGACTCAAATCCATTTAGGACTGGGAAACTAACGCTAGCTTGCCTTCCAAGAAACACACTCTGCTTTAGAGAAAAGAGCACTCATCTACTCTACTGTGTTTCCTATGGGGTCCAAACAGTGAGTTTGCTCAGAACATAAGAACTGTGCTTCCTACACACACGGGCCATATCTAGTTCATCTCTGCTTAGGAAACTGACAAGAACAGTAGCTCCTCTTCAGTCCGATACACTGTTCTTGCTGGGAACAGACGCGAGTGCTTTTTGCTCTGTGTATGGCAATGGGAGCGCAACAGTGACTTTCCTTACCAGAAAACAACTCTTGCTCGTAGGACCAGAAACTGCTTGTGATTCAACTCCATTTAGGACTGGGAAACAAACGCTAGCTCGCCTTATAAGAAACACACTCTGCTTTTGAGAAAAGAGCACTCTTCTACTCTACTGTGTTTCCTATGGGGTCCGAACAGTGAGCTTGCTCAGAACAAAAGAACTGTGCTTCCTACACACGGGCCATATCTAGTTCAACTCTGCTTAGGAAACTGACAAGAACAGTAGCTCCTCTTCAATCCGATACACTGTACTTACTGGGAGAGACGCGAGTGCTATTTGTACTGTATATGGCAATGGGAGCGCTATAGTGACTTTCCTTACCAGAAAACAACTCTTGCTCGTAGGACCAGAAACTGAATGTGATTCCACTCCATTTAGGACTGGGAAACAAACGCTAGCTCGCGTTATAAGAAACACACTCTGCTTTTGAGAAAAGAACACTCTTCTACTCTACTGTGTTTCCTATAGGGCCAGAACAGTGAGCTTGCTCAGAACATAATGACTGTGCTTCCTACACACACGGGCATATCTAGTTCAACTCTGCTTAGGAAACTGACAAGAACAGTAGCTCCTCTATAGTCCAATACACTGTACTTGCTGGGAACAGACGCCAGTGCTATTTTCACTGTGTACGGCAATTGGAGCACAATAGTTACTCGTCTTACCAGAAAACAACTCTTGCTCATAGGAAAAAAACTGCATGTGACTCAACTCCACTTAGGACTGGGAAACAAACTCTATCTTGCTTTACAAGAAACACACTCTGCTTTAGAGAAAAGAGCACTCTTCTACTCTACTGTGTTTCCTTTTGGGCCAGAACAGTGAGCTTTCTCAGAAAAAAAGAACTGTGCTTCCTACACACACGGGCCATATCTAGTTCAACTCTGCTTAGGAAACTGACAAGAACAGTAGCTGCTCTTCAGTCCGATACACTGTACTTGCTTAGAACAGACGCAAGTGCTATTTGCACTGTGTATGGCAATGGGAGCGCAATAGTGACTTTCCTTACCAGAAAACAACTCTTGCTCCTAGGACCAGAAACTGCATGTGATTCAACTCCATTTAGGACTAGGAAACAAACGCTAGATCACCTTACAAAAAACACACTCTGCTTTAGAGAAAAGAGCACTCATCTACTCTACTGTGTTACCTATAGGGCCAGAACAGTGAGCTTGCTCAGAACTTAAGAACTGTGCTTCCTACACACACGGGCCATATCTAGTTCAACTCTGCTTAGGAAACTGACAAGAACAGTAGCTCCTCTTCAGTCCGATACACTGTACTTGCTGGGAACAGAGGCGAGTGCTATTTGCACTTTGTATGGCAATGGGAGCGCAATAGTGACTTTCCTTACCATAAAACAACTCTTGCTCGTAGGACCAGAAACTGCATGTGATTCAACTCCATTTAGGACTGGGAAACAAAGGCTAGCTCGGCTTACTAGAAACACACTCTGCTTTAGAGAAAAGAGCACTCTTCTACTCTACTGTGTTTCCTATAGGGCCAGAACAGTGAGCTTGCTCAGAACAAAAGAACTGTGCTTCCTACACACGGGCCATATCTAGTTCAACTCTGCTAAGGAAACTGACAAGAACAGTAGCTACTCTTCAGTCCGATACACTGTACTTGCTGAGAACAGACGTGAGTGCTATTTGCACTGTGTATGGCAATTGGAGCACAATAGTGACTCGTCTTACCAGAAAACAACTCTTGCTCATAGGACAAAAAACTGCATGTGACTCAACTCCATTTAGGACTGGGAAACAAACTCTAGCTCTCCTTACAAGAAACACACTCCGCTTTTGAGAAAAGAGCACTCTTTTACTCTACTGTGTTTCCTATGGGGTCCGAACAGTGAGCGTGCTCAGAACAAAAGAACTGTGCTTCCTACGCACACGGCCATATCTAGTTCAATTCAGCTTAGGAACCTGACAAGAACAGTAGATCCTCTTCAGTCCAATACACTGTACTTGCTGGGAACAGACGCCAGTGCTATTTGTCCTGTGTATGGCAATGGCAGCGCAATAGTGACTATTGTTACCAGAAAACAACTCATGCTGGTAGGACCAGAAACTGAATGTGATTCCACTCCATTTAGGACTGGGAAACAAACGCTAGCTCGCATTACAAGAAACACACTCTGCTTATAAAAAAGAGCACTCTTCTACTCTACTGTGTTTCCTATGGGGTCCAAACAGTGAGCTTGCTCAGAACAAAAGAACTGTGCTTCCTACACACACGGACCATATGTAGTTCAACTCTGCTTAGGAAACTGAAAAGAACAGTAGCTCCTCTTCAGTCCAATACACTGTACTTGCTGGGAAAAGACGCGAGTGCTATTTGCCCTGTGTATGGCAATGGGAGCGCAATAGTGACTTTCCTTACCAGAAAACAACTCTTGTTCGTAGGACCAGAAACTGCATGTGATTCAACTCCATTTAGGACTAGGAAACAAACGCTAGCTCGCTTTACAAGAAACACACTCTGCTTTAGAGAAAAGAGCACTCTTCTACACTACGGTGTTTCCTATGGGGTCCAAACAGTGAGCTTGCTCAGAACAAAAGAACTGTGCTTCTGACACACACGGACCATATCTTTTTAAACTCTGCTTAGGAAACTGACACGAACAGTAGCTCCTATTCAGTCCAATACACTGTACTTGCTGGGAACAGACGCGAGTGCTATTTGCACTGTGTATGGCAATTGGAGCACAATAGTGACTCTTCTTACCAGAAAACAACTCTTGCTCCTAGGACGAAAAACTGCATGTGACTCAACTCCATTTAGGACTGGGAAGCAAACGCGAGCTCGCCTTACAAGAAACACACTCTGCTTTAGAGAAAAGAGCACTCTTCTACTCTACTGTGTTTCCTTTAGGGCCAGAACAGTGAGCTTGCTCAGAACATAATAACTGTGCTTCCTACACACACGGGCCATATCTAGTTCAACTATGCTTAGGAAACTGACAAGAACAGTAGCTCCTGTTCAGTCCAATACACTGTACTTGCTGGGAAAACACGCGAGTGCTATTTGCCCTGTGTATGGCAATGGGAGCACAATAGTGACTTTCCTTAACAGAAACAACTCTTGTTCGTAGGACCAGAAACTGCATGTGATTCAACTCCATTTAGGACTAGGAAACAAACGCTAGCTCGCCTTACAAGGAACACAATCTGCTTTTGAGAAAAGAGCACTCTTATACTCTACTGTGTTTCCTATAGGGCCAGAACAGTGAGCTTGCTCAGAACTTAAGAACTGTGCTTCCTACACACACGGGCCATATCTAGTTCAACTCTGCTTAGGAAACTGACAAGAACAGTAGCTCCTCTTCAGTCCGATACACTGTACTTACTGGGAGAGACGCGAGTGCTATTTGCACTGTATATGGCAATGGGAGCGCAATAGTGACTTTTCTTACCAGAAAACAACTCTTGCTCGTAGGACCAGAAACTGCATGTGATTCCACTCCATTTAAGACTGGGAAACAAATGCTAGCTCGCGGTATAAGAAACACAATCTGCTTTTGAGAAAAGAGCACTCTTCTACTCTACTGTGTTTCCTATGGGGTCCAAAGAGTGAGCTTGCTCAGAACAAAAGAACTGTGCTTCCTACACACATCGACCATATGTAGTTCAACTCTGCTTAGGAAACTGACAAGAACAGTAGCTCCTCTTCAGTCCAATACACTGTACTTGCGGGGAAGAGACGCGAGTGCTATTTGCATTGTGTATGGCAATTGGAGCACAATAGTGAATCGTCTTACCAGAAAACAACTCTTGCTCGTAGGACAAAAAACTGCATGTGACTCAACTCCATTTAGGTCTGGGAAACAAACGCTAGCTCGCCTTACAAGAAACACACTCTGCTTTAGAGAAAAGAGCACTCTTCTACTCTACTGTGTTTCCTATGGGGTCCGAACAGTGAGCTTTCTCAGAAAAAAAAGAACTGTGCTTCCTACACACACAGCCATATCTAGTTCAATTCTGCTTAGGAACCTGACAAGAACAGTGGCTCCTCTTCAGTCCAATACACTGTACTGCTGGGAAAAGACGCCAGTGTTATTTGTCCTGTGTATGGCAATGGCAGCACAATAGTGACTATTCTTATCATAAAACAACTCTTGCTTGTAGGACCAGAAACTGTATGTGATTCAACTTCATTTAGGACTGTGAAACAAACGCTAGCTCGCCTTACTAGAAACACACTCTGCTTTTGAGAAAAGAGCACTCTTCTACTCTACTCTGTTTCCTATAGGGCCAGAACAGTGAGCTTGCTCAGAACAAAAGAACTGTGCTTCCTACACACGGGCCATATCTATTTCAACTCTGGTTAGGAAACAGACAAGAACAGTAGATCCTATTCAGTCCAATACACTGTACTTGCTGGGAACAGACACAAGTGCTATTTGCATTGTGTAGGGCAATTGGAGCACAATTGTGACTCGTCTTACCAGAAAACAACTCTTGCTCATAGGACAAAAAACTGCATGTGACTCAACTCCACTTATGACTGGGAAACAAACTCTAGCTCGCTTTACAAGAAACACACTCTGCTTTTGAGAAAAGAGCACTCTTCTACTCTACTGTTTTTCCTATAGGGCCAGAACAGTGAGCTTGCTCAGAAAAAAAGAACTGTGCTTCCTACACACACGGGCCATATCTAGTTCAACTATGCTTAGGAAACTGACAAGAACAGTAGCTCCTATTCAGTCCAATACACTGTATTGTTGGGAACAGATGCAAGTGCTATTTGCACTGTGTATGGCAATGGGAGCTCAATAGTGACTTTCCTTACCAGAAAACAACTCTTGTTCGTAGGACCAGAAACTGCATGTGATTCAACTCCATTTATGACTAGGAAACAAACGCTAGCTCGCCTTACAAGAAACACACTCTGCTTTAGAGAAAAGAGCACTCATCTACTCTAATCTGTTTCCTATAGGGCCAGAACAGTGAGCTTGCTCAGAACATAAGAACTGTGCTTCCTACACACACGGCCATATCTAGTTCAACTCTGATTCGGAAACTGACAAGAACAGTAGCTCCTCTTCAGTCCGATACACTGTACTTGCTGGGAACAGACGCGAGTGCTATTTGCACTGTGTATGGCAATGGGAGCGCAATAGTGACTTTCCTTACCAGAAAACAACTCTTGCTCGTAGGACCAGAAACTGCATGTGATTCAACTCTATTTAGGACTGGGAAACAAACGCTAGCTCGCCTTACAAGAAACACACTCTGCTTTTGAGAAAAGAGCACTCTTCTACTCTACTGTGTTTTCTATGGGGTCCGAACAGTGAGCTTGCTCAGAACAAAAGAACTGTGCTTCCTACACACACTGGCCATATCTGGTTCAACTCTGCTTCGGAACCTGACAAGAACAGTAGATCCTCTTCAGACCAATATATTGTACTTGCTGGGAACAGACGCGAGTGCTATTTGCACTGTGTATGCCAATTGGAGCACAATAGTGACTCGTCTTACCAGAAAACAACTCTTGCTCGTAGGACAAAAACCTGCATGTGACTCAAATCCATTTAGGACTGGGAAACTAACGCTAGCTTGCCTTCCAAGAAACACACTCTGCTTTAGAGAAAAGAGCACTCATCTACTCTACTGTGTTTCCTATGGGGTCCAAACAGTGAGTTTGCTCAGAACATAAGAACTGTGCTTCCTACACACACGGGCCATATCTAGTTCATCTCTGCTTAGGAAACTGACAAGAACAGTAGCTCCTCTTCAGTCCGATACACTGTTCTTGCTGGGAACAGACGCGAGTGCTTTTTGCTCTGTGTATGGCAATGGGAGCGCAACAGTGACTTTCCTTACCAGAAAACAACTCTTGCTCGTAGGACCAGAAACTGCATGTGATTCAACTCCATTTAGGACTGGGAAACAAACGCTAGCTCGCCTTATAAGAAACACACTCTGCTTTTGAGAAAAGAGCACTCTTCTACTCTACTGTGTTTCCTATGGGGTCCGAACAGTGAGCTTGCTCAGAACAAAAGAACTGTGCTTCCTACACACGGGCCATATCTAGTTCAACTCTGCTTAGGAAACTGACAAGAACAGTAGCTCCTCTTCAATCCGATACACTGTACTTACTGGGAGAGACGCGAGTGCTATTTGTACTGTATATGGCAATGGGAGCGCTATAGTGACTTTCCTTACCAGAAAACAACTCTTGCTCGTAGGACCAGAAACTGAATGTGATTCCACTCCATTTAGGACTGGGAAACAAACGCTAGCTCGCGTTATAAGAAACACACTCTGCTTTTGAGAAAAGAACACTCTTCTACTCTACTGTGTTTCCTATAGGGCCAGAACAGTGAGCTTGCTCAGAACATAATGACTGTGCTTCCTACACACACGGGCATATCTAGTTCAACTCTGCTTAGGAAACTGACAAGAACAGTAGCTCCTCTATAGTCCAATACACTGTACTTGCTGGGAACAGACGCCAGTGCTATTTTCACTGTGTACGGCAATTGGAGCACAATAGTTACTCGTCTTACCAGAAAACAACTCTTGCTCATAGGAAAAAAACTGCATGTGACTCAACTCCACTTAGGACTGGGAAACAAACTCTATCTTGCTTTACAAGAAACACACTCTGCTTTAGAGAAAAGAGCACTCTTCTACTCTACTGTGTTTCCTTTTGGGCCAGAACAGTGAGCTTTCTCAGAAAAAAAGAACTGTGCTTCCTACACACACGGGCCATATCTAGTTCAACTCTGCTTAGGAAACTGACAAGAACAGTAGCTGCTCTTCAGTCCGATACACTGTACTTGCTTAGAACAGACGCAAGTGCTATTTGCACTGTGTATGGCAATGGGAGCGCAATAGTGACTTTCCTTACCAGAAAACAACTCTTGCTCCTAGGACCAGAAACTGCATGTGATTCAACTCCATTTAGGACTAGGAAACAAACGCTAGATCACCTTACAAAAAACACACTCTGCTTTAGAGAAAAGAGCACTCATCTACTCTACTGTGTTACCTATAGGGCCAGAACAGTGAGCTTGCTCAGAACTTAAGAACTGTGCTTCCTACACACACGGGCCATATCTAGTTCAACTCTGCTTAGGAAACTGACAAGAACAGTAGCTCCTCTTCAGTCCGATACACTGTACTTGCTGGGAACAGAGGCGAGTGCTATTTGCACTTTGTATGGCAATGGGAGCGCAATAGTGACTTTCCTTACCATAAAACAACTCTTGCTCGTAGGACCAGAAACTGCATGTGATTCAACTCCATTTAGGACTGGGAAACAAAGGCTAGCTCGGCTTACTAGAAACACACTCTGCTTTAGAGAAAAGAGCACTCTTCTACTCTACTGTGTTTCCTATAGGGCCAGAACAGTGAGCTTGCTCAGAACAAAAGAACTGTGCTTCCTACACAGGGGCCATATCTAGTTCAACTGTGCTAAGGAAACTGACAAGAACAGTAGCTACTCTTCAGTCCGATACACTGTACTTGCTGAGAACAGACGTGAGTGCTATTTGCACTGTGTATGGCAATTGGAGCACAATAGTGACTCGTCTTACCAGAAAACAACTCTTGCTCATAGGACAAAAAACTGCATGTGACTCAACTCCATTTAGGACTGGGAAACAAACTCTAGCTCTCCTTACAAGAAACACACTCCGCTTTTGAGAAAAGAGCACTCTTTTACTCTACTGTGTTTCCTATGGGGTCCGAACAGTGAGCGTGCTCAGAACAAAAGAACTGTGCTTCCTACGCACACGGCCATATCTAGTTCAATTCAGCTTAGGAACCTGACAAGAACAGTAGATCCTCTTCAGTCCAATACACTGTACTTGCTGGGAACAGACGCCAGTGCTATTTGTCCTGTGTATGGCAATGGCAGCGCAATAGTGACTATTGTTACCAGAAAACAACTCATGCTGGTAGGACCAGAAACTGCATGTGATTCAACTCCATTTAGGACTAGGAAACAAACGCTAGATCACCTTACAAAAAACACACTCTGCTTTAGAGAAAAGAGCACTCATCTACTCTACTGTGTTACCTATAGGGCCAGAACAGTGAGCTTGCTCAGAACTTAAGAACTGTGCTTCCTACACACACGGGCCATATCTAGTTCAACTCTGCTTAGGAAACTGACAAGAACAGTAGCTCCTCTTCAGTCCGATACACTGTACTTGCTGGGAACAGAGGCGAGTGCTATTTGCACTTTGTATGGCAATGGGAGCGCAATAGTGACTTTCCTTACCATAAAACAACTCTTGCTCGTAGGACCAGAAACTGCATGTGATTCAACTCCATTTAGGACTGGGAAACAAAGGCTAGCTCGGCTTACTAGAAACACACTCTGCTTTAGAGAAAAGAGCACTCTTCTACTCTACTGTGTTTCCTATAGGGCCAGAACAGTGAGCTTGCTCAGAACAAAAGAACTGTGCTTCCTACACACGGGCCATATCTAGTTCAACTCTGCTAAGGAAACTGACAAGAACAGTAGCTACTCTTCAGTCCGATACACTGTACTTGCTGAGAACAGACGTGAGTGCTATTTGCACTGTGTATGGCAATTGGAGCACAATAGTGACTCGTCTTACCAGAAAACAACTCTTGCTCATAGGACAAAAAACTGCATGTGACTCAACTCCATTTAGGACTGGGAAACAAACTCTAGCTCTCCTTACAAGAAACACACTCCGCTTTTGAGAAAAGAGCACTCTTTTACTCTACTGTGTTTCCTATGGGGTCCGAACAGTGAGCGTGCTCAGAACAAAAGAACTGTGCTTCCTACGCACACGGCCATATCTAGTTCAATTCAGCTTAGGAACCTGACAAGAACAGTAGATCCTCTTCAGTCCAATACACTGTACTTGCTGGGAACAGACGCCAGTGCTATTTGTCCTGTGTATGGCAATGGCAGCGCAATAGTGACTATTGTTACCAGAAAACAACTCATGCTGGTAGGACCAGAAACTGAATGTGATTCCACTCCATTTAGGACTGGGAAACAAACGCTAGCTCGCATTACAAGAAACACACTCTGCTTATAAAAAAGAGCACTCTTCTACTCTACTGTGTTTCCTATGGGGTCCAAACAGTGAGCTTGCTCAGAACAAAAGAACTGTGCTTCCTACACACACGGACCATATGTAGTTCAACTCTGCTTAGGAAACTGAAAAGAACAGTAGCTCCTCTTCAGTCCAATACACTGTACTTGCTGGGAAAAGACGCGAGTGCTATTTGCCCTGTGTATGGCAATGGGAGCGCAATAGTGACTTTCCTTACCAGAAAACAACTCTTGTTCGTAGGACCAGAAACTGCATGTGATTCAACTCCATTTAGGACTAGGAAACAAACGCTAGCTCGCTTTACAAGAAACACACTCTGCTTTAGAGAAAAGAGCACTCTTCTACACTACGGTGTTTCCTATGGGGTCCAAACAGTGAGCTTGCTCAGAACAAAAGAACTGTGCTTCTGACACACACGGACCATATCTTTTTAAACTCTGCTTAGGAAACTGACACGAACAGTAGCTCCTATTCAGTCCAATACACTGTACTTGCTGGGAACAGACGCGAGTGCTATTTGCACTGTGTATGGCAATTGGAGCACAATAGTGACTCTTCTTACCAGAAAACAACTCTTGCTCCTAGGACGAAAAACTGCATGTGACTCAACTCCATTTAGGACTGGGAAGCAAACGCGAGCTCGCCTTACAAGAAACACACTCTGCTTTAGAGAAAAGAGCACTCTTCTACTCTACTGTGTTTCCTTTAGGGCCAGAACAGTGAGCTTGCTCAGAACATAATAACTGTGCTTCCTACACACACGGGCCATATCTAGTTCAACTATGCTTAGGAAACTGACAAGAACAGTAGCTCCTGTTCAGTCCAATACACTGTACTTGCTGGGAAAACACGCGAGTGCTATTTGCCCTGTGTATGGCAATGGGAGCACAATAGTGACTTTCCTTAACAGAAACAACTCTTGTTCGTAGGACCAGAAACTGCATGTGATTCAACTCCATTTAGGACTAGGAAACAAACGCTAGCTCGCCTTACAAGGAACACAATCTGCTTTTGAGAAAAGAGCACTCTTATACTCTACTGTGTTTCCTATAGGGCCAGAACAGTGAGCTTGCTCAGAACTTAAGAACTGTGCTTCTTACACACACGGGCCATATCTAGTTCAACTCTGCTTAGGAAACTGACAAGAACAGTAGCTCCTCTTCAGTCCGATACACTGTACTTACTGGGAGAGACGCGAGTGCTATTTGCACTGTATATGGCAATGGGAGCGCAATAGTGACTTTTCTTACCAGAAAACAACTCTTGCTCGTAGGACCAGAAACTGCATGTGATTCCACTCCATTTAAGACTGGGAAACAAATGCTAGCTCGCGGTATAAGAAACACAATCTGCTTTTGAGAAAAGAGCACTCTTCTACTCTACTGTGTTTCCTATGGGGTCCAAAGAGTGAGCTTGCTCAGAACAAAAGAACTGTGCTTCCTACACACATCGACCATATGTAGTTCAACTCTGCTTAGGAAACTGACAAGAACAGTAGCTCCTCTTCAGTCCAATACACTGTACTTGCGGGGAAGAGACGCGAGTGCTATTTGCATTGTGTATGGCAATTGGAGCACAATAGTGAATCGTCTTACCAGAAAACAACTCTTGCTCGTAGGACAAAAAACTGCATGTGACTCAACTCCATTTAGGTCTGGGAAACAAACGCTAGCTCGCCTTACAAGAAACACACTCTGCTTTAGAGAAAAGAGCACTCTTCTACTCTACTGTGTTTCCTATGGGGTCCGAACAGTGAGCTTTCTCAGAAAAAAAAGAACTGTGCTTCCTACACACACAGCCATATCTAGTTCAATTCTGCTTAGGAACCTGACAAGAACAGTGGCTCCTCTTCAGTCCAATACACTGTACTGCTGGGAAAAGACGCCAGTGTTATTTGTCCTGTGTATGGCAATGGCAGCACAATAGTGACTATTCTTATCATAAAACAACTCTTGCTTGTAGGACCAGAAACTGTATGTGATTCAACTTCATTTAGGACTGTGAAACAAACGCTAGCTCGCCTTACTAGAAACACACTCTGCTTTTGAGAAAAGAGCACTCTTCTACTCTACTCTGTTTCCTATAGGGCCAGAACAGTGAGCTTGCTCAGAACAAAAGAACTGTGCTTCCTACACACGGGCCATATCTATTTCAACTCTGGTTAGGAAACAGACAAGAACAGTAGATCCTATTCAGTCCAATACACTGTACTTGCTGGGAACAGACACAAGTGCTATTTGCATTGTGTAGGGCAATTGGAGCACAATTGTGACTCGTCTTACCAGAAAACAACTCTTGCTCATAGGACAAAAAACTGCATGTGACTCAACTCCACTTATGACTGGGAAACAAACTCTAGCTCGCTCTACAAGAAACACACTCTGCTTTTGAGAAAAGAGCACTCTTCTACTCTACTGTTTTTCCTATAGGGCCAGAACAGTGAGCTTGCTCAGAAAAAAAGAACTGTGCTTCCTACACACACGGGCCATATCTAGTTCAACTATGCTTAGGAAACTGACAAGAACAGTAGCTCCTATTCAGTCCAATACACTGTATTGTTGGGAACAGATGCAAGTGCTATTTGCACTGTGTATGGCAATGGGAGCTCAATAGTGACTTTCCTTACCAGAAAACAACTCTTGTTCGTAGGACCAGAAACTGCATGTGATTCAACTCCATTTATGACTAGGAAACAAACGCTAGCTCGCCTTACAAGAAACACACTCTGCTTTAGAGAAAAGAGCACTCATCTACTCTAATCTGTTTCCTATAGGGCCAGAACAGTGAGCTTGCTCAGAACATAAGAACTGTGCTTCCTACACACACGGCCATATCTAGTTCAACTCTGATTCGGAAACTGACAAGAACAGTAGCTCCTCTTCAGTCCGATACACTGTACTTGCTGGGAACAGACGCGAGTGCTATTTGCACTGTGTATGGCAATGGGAGCGCAATAGTGACTTTCCTTACCAGAAAACAACTCTTGCTCGTAGGACCAGAAACTGCATGTGATTCAACTCTATTTAGGACTGGGAAACAAACGCTAGCTCGCCTTACAAGAAACACACTCTGCTTTTGAGAAAAGAGCACTCTTCTACTCTACTGTGTTTTCTATGGGGTCCGAACAGTGAGCTTGCTCAGAACAAAAGAACTGTGCTTCCTACACACACTGGCCATATCTGGTTCAACTCTGCTTCGGAACCTGACAAGAACAGTAGATCCTCTTCAGACCAATATATTGTACTTGCTGGGAACAGACGCGAGTGCTATTTGCACTGTGTATGCCAATTGGAGCACAATAGTGACTCGTCTTACCAGAAAACAACTCTTGCTCGTAGGACAAAAACCTGCATGTGACTCAAATCCATTTAGGACTGGGAAACTAACGCTAGCTTGCCTTCCAAGAAACACACTCTGCTTTAGAGAAAAGAGCACTCATCTACTCTACTGTGTTTCCTATGGGGTCCAAACAGTGAGTTTGCTCAGAACATAAGAACTGTGCTTCCTACACACACGGGCCATATCTAGTTCATCTCTGCTTAGGAAACTGACAAGAACAGTAGCTCCTCTTCAGTCCGATACACTGTTCTTGCTGGGAACAGACGCGAGTGCTTTTTGCTCTGTGTATGGCAATGGGAGCGCAACAGTGACTTTCCTTACCAGAAAACAACTCTTGCTCGTAGGACCAGAAACTGCATGTGATTCAACTCCATTTAGGACTGGGAAACAAACGCTAGCTCGCCTTATAAGAAACACACTCTGCTTTTGAGAAAAGAGCACTCTTCTACTCTACTGTGTTTCCTATGGGGTCCGAACAGTGAGCTTGCTCAGAACAAAAGAACTGTGCTTCCTACACACGGGCCATATCTAGTTCAACTCTGCTTAGGAAACTGACAAGAACAGTAGCTCCTCTTCAATCCGATACACTGTACTTACTGGGAGAGACGCGAGTGCTATTTGTACTGTATATGGCAATGGGAGCGCTATAGTGACTTTCCTTACCAGAAAACAACTCTTGCTCGTAGGACCAGAAACTGAATGTGATTCCACTCCATTTAGGACTGGGAAACAAACGCTAGCTCGCGTTATAAGAAACACACTCTGCTTTTGAGAAAAGAACACTCTTCTACTCTACTGTGTTTCCTATAGGGCCAGAACAGTGAGCTTGCTCAGAACATAATGACTGTGCTTCCTACACACACGGGCATATCTAGTTCAACTCTGCTTAGGAAACTGACAAGAACAGTAGCTCCTCTATAGTCCAATACACTGTACTTGCTGGGAACAGACGCCAGTGCTATTTTCACTGTGTACGGCAATTGGAGCACAATAGTTACTCGTCTTACCAGAAAACAACTCTTGCTCATAGGAAAAAAACTGCATGTGACTCAACTCCACTTAGGACTGGGAAACAAACTCTATCTTGCTTTACAAGAAACACACTCTGCTTTAGAGAAAAGAGCACTCTTCTACTCTACTGTGTTTCCTTTTGGGCCAGAACAGTGAGCTTTCTCAGAAAAAAAGAACTGTGCTTCCTACACACACGGGCCATATCTAGTTCAACTCTGCTTAGGAAACTGACAAGAACAGTAGCTGCTCTTCAGTCCGATACACTGTACTTGCTTAGAACAGACGCAAGTGCTATTTGCACTGTGTATGGCAATGGGAGCGCAATAGTGACTTTCCTTACCAGAAAACAACTCTTGCTCCTAGGACCAGAAACTGCATGTGATTCAACTCCATTTAGGACTAGGAAACAAACGCTAGATCACCTTACAAAAAACACACTCTGCTTTAGAGAAAAGAGCACTCATCTACTCTACTGTGTTACCTATAGGGCCAGAACAGTGAGCTTGCTCAGAACTTAAGAACTGTGCTTCCTACACACACGGGCCATATCTAGTTCAACTCTGCTTAGGAAACTGACAAGAACAGTAGCTCCTCTTCAGTCCGATACACTGTACTTGCTGGGAACAGAGGCGAGTGCTATTTGCACTTTGTATGGCAATGGGAGCGCAATAGTGACTTTCCTTACCATAAAACAACTCTTGCTCGTAGGACCAGAAACTGCATGTGATTCAACTCCATTTAGGACTGGGAAACAAAGGCTAGCTCGGCTTACTAGAAACACACTCTGCTTTAGAGAAAAGAGCACTCTTCTACTCTACTGTGTTTCCTATAGGGCCAGAACAGTGAGCTTGCTCAGAACAAAAGAACTGTGCTTCCTACACAGGGGCCATATCTAGTTCAACTCTGCTAAGGAAACTGACAAGAACAGTAGCTACTCTTCAGTCCGATACACTGTACTTGCTGAGAACAGACGTGAGTGCTATTTGCACTGTGTATGGCAATTGGAGCACAATAGTGACTCGTCTTACCAGAAAACAACTCTTGCTCATAGGACAAAAAACTGCATGTGACTCAACTCCATTTAGGACTGGGAAACAAACTCTAGCTCTCCTTACAAGAAACACACTCCGCTTTTGAGAAAAGAGCACTCTTTTACTCTACTGTGTTTCCTATGGGGTCCGAACAGTGAGCGTGCTCAGAACAAAAGAACTGTGCTTCCTACGCACACGGCCATATCTAGTTCAATTCAGCTTAGGAACCTGACAAGAACAGTAGATCCTCTTCAGTCCAATACACTGTACTTGCTGGGAACAGACGCCAGTGCTATTTGTCCTGTGTATGGCAATGGCAGCGCAATAGTGACTATTGTTACCAGAAAACAACTCATGCTGGTAGGACCAGAAACTGAATGTGATTCCACTCCATTTAGGACTGGGAAACAAACGCTAGCTCGCATTACAAGAAACACACTCTGCTTATAAAAAAGAGCACTCTTCTACTCTACTGTGTTTCCTATGGGGTCCAAACAGTGAGCTTGCTCAGAACAAAAGAACTGTGCTTCCTACACACACGGACCATATGTAGTTCAACTCTGCTTAGGAAACTGAATAGAACAGTAGCTCCTCTTCAGTCCAATACACTGTACTTGCTGGGAAAAGACGCGAGTGCTATTTGCCCTGTGTATGGCAATGGGAGCGCAATAGTGACTTTCCTTACCAGAAAACAACTCTTGTTCGTAGGACCAGAAACTGCATGTGATTCAACTCCATTTAGGACTAGGAAACAAACGCTAGCTCGCTTTACAAGAAACACACTCTGCTTTAGAGAAAAGAGCACTCTTCTACACTACGGTGTTTCCTATGGGGTCCAAACAGTGAGCTTGCTCAGAACAAAAGAACTGTGCTTCTGACACACACGGACCATATCTTTTTAAACTCTGCTTAGGAAACTGACACGAACAGTAGCTCCTATTCAGTCCAATACACTGTACTTGCTGGGAACAGACGCGAGTGCTATTTGCACTGTGTATGGCAATTGGAGCACAATAGTGACTCTTCTTACCAGAAAACAACTCTTGCTCCTAGGACGAAAAACTGCATGTGACTCAACTCCATTTAGGACTGGGAAGCAAACGCGAGCTCGCCTTACAAGAAACACACTCTGCTTTAGAGAAAAGAGCACTCTTCTACTCTACTGTGTTTCCTTTAGGGCCAGAACAGTGAGCTTGCTCAGAACATAATAACTGTGCTTCCTACACACACGGGCCATATCTAGTTCAACTATGCTTAGGAAACTGACAAGAACAGTAGCTCCTGTTCAGTCCAATACACTGTACTTGCTGGGAAAACACGCGAGTGCTATTTGCCCTGTGTATGGCAATGGGAGCACAATAGTGACTTTCCTTAACAGAAACAACTCTTGTTCGTAGGACCAGAAACTGCATGTGATTCAACTCCATTTAGGACTAGGAAACAAACGCTAGCTCGCCTTACAAGGAACACAATCTGCTTTTGAGAAAAGAGCACTCTTATACTCTACTGTGTTTCCTATAGGGCCAGAACAGTGAGCTTGCTCAGAACTTAAGAACTGTGCTTCCTACACACACGGGCCATATCTAGTTCAACTCTGCTTAGGAAACTGACAAGAACAGTAGCTCCTCTTCAGTCCGATACACTGTACTTACTGGGAGAGACGCGAGTGCTATTTGCACTGTATATGGCAATGGGAGCGCAATAGTGACTTTTCTTACCAGAAAACAACTCTTGCTCGTAGGACCAGAAACTGCATGTGATTCCACTCCATTTAAGACTGGGAAACAAATGCTAGCTCGCGGTATAAGAAACACAATCTGCTTTTGAGAAAAGAGCACTCTTCTACTCTACTGTGTTTCCTATGGGGTCCAAAGAGTGAGCTTGCTCAGAACAAAAGAACTGTGCTTCCTACACACATCGACCATATGTAGTTCAACTCTGCTTAGGAAACTGACAAGAACAGTAGCTCCTCTTCAGTCCAATACACTGTACTTGCGGGGAAGAGACGCGAGTGCTATTTGCATTGTGTATGGCAATTGGAGCACAATAGTGAATCGTCTTACCAGAAAACAACTCTTGCTCGTAGGACAAAAAACTGCATGTGACTCAACTCCATTTAGGTCTGGGAAACAAACGCTAGCTCGCCTTACAAGAAACACACTCTGCTTTAGAGAAAAGAGCACTCTTCTACTCTACTGTGTTTCCTATGGGGTCCGAACAGTGAGCTTTCTCAGAAAAAAAAGAACTGTGCTTCCTACACACACAGCCATATCTAGTTCAATTCTGCTTAGGAACCTGACAAGAACAGTGGCTCCTCTTCAGTCCAATACACTGTACTGCTGGGAAAAGACGCCAGTGTTATTTGTCCTGTGTATGGCAATGGCAGCACAATAGTGACTATTCTTATCATAAAACAACTCTTGCTTGTAGGACCAGAAACTGTATGTGATTCAACTTCATTTAGGACTGTGAAACAAACGCTAGCTCGCCTTACTAGAAACACACTCTGCTTTTGAGAAAAGAGCACTCTTCTACTCTACTCTGTTTCCTATAGGGCCAGAACAGTGAGCTTGCTCAGAACAAAAGAACTGTGCTTCCTACACACGGGCCATATCTATTTCAACTCTGGTTAGGAAACAGACAAGAACAGTAGATCCTATTCAGTCCAATACACTGTACTTGCTGGGAACAGACACAAGTGCTATTTGCATTGTGTAGGGCAATTGGAGCACAATTGTGACTCGTCTTACCAGAAAACAACTCTTGCTCATAGGACAAAAAACTGCATGTGACTCAACTCCACTTATGACTGGGAAACAAACTCTAGCTCGCTTTACAAGAAACACACTCTGCTTTTGAGAAAAGAGCACTCTTCTACTCTACTGTTTTTCCTATAGGGCCAGAACAGTGAGCTTGCTCAGAAAAAAAGAACTGTGCTTCCTACACACACGGGCCATATCTAGTTCAACTATGCTTAGGAAACTGACAAGAACAGTAGCTCCTATTCAGTCCAATACACTGTATTGTTGGGAACAGATGCAAGTGCTATTTGCACTGTGTATGGCAATGGGAGCTCAATAGTGACTTTCCTTACCAGAAAACAACTCTTGTTCGTAGGACCAGAAACTGCATGTGATTCAACTCCATTTATGACTAGGAAACAAACGCTAGCTCGCCTTACAAGAAACACACTCTGCTTTAGAGAAAAGAGCACTCATCTACTCTAATCTGTTTCCTATAGGGCCAGAACAGTGAGCTTGCTCAGAACATAAGAACTGTGCTTCCTACACACACGGCCATATCTAGTTCAACTCTGATTCGGAAACTGACAAGAACAGTAGCTCCTCTTCAGTCCGATACACTGTACTTGCTGGGAACAGACGCGAGTGCTATTTGCACTGTGTATGGCAATGGGAGCGCAATAGTGACTTTCCTTACCAGAAAACAACTCTTGCTCGTAGGACCAGAAACTGCATGTGATTCAACTCTATTTAGGACTGGGAAACAAACGCTAGCTCGCCTTACAAGAAACACACTCTGCTTTTGAGAAAAGAGCACTCTTCTACTCTACTGTGTTTTCTATGGGGTCCGAACAGTGAGCTTGCTCAGAACAAAAGAACTGTGCTTCCTACACACACTGGCCATATCTGGTTCAACTCTGCTTCGGAACCTGACAAGAACAGTAGATCCTCTTCAGACCAATATATTGTACTTGCTGGGAACAGACGCGAGTGCTATTTGCACTGTGTATGCCAATTGGAGCACAATAGTGACTCGTCTTACCAGAAAACAACTCTTGCTCGTAGGACAAAAACCTGCATGTGACTCAAATCCATTTAGGACTGGGAAACTAACGCTAGCTTGCCTTCCAAGAAACACACTCTGCTTTAGAGAAAAGAGCACTCATCTACTCTACTGTGTTTCCTATGGGGTCCAAACAGTGAGTTTGCTCAGAACATAAGAACTGTGCTTCCTACACACACGGGCCATATCTAGTTCATCTCTGCTTAGGAAACTGACAAGAACAGTAGCTCCTCTTCAGTCCGATACACTGTTCTTGCTGGGAACAGACGCGAGTGCTTTTTGCTCTGTGTATGGCAATGGGAGCGCAACAGTGACTTTCCTTACCAGAAAACAACTCTTGCTCGTAGGACCAGAAACTGCATGTGATTCAACTCCATTTAGGACTGGGAAACAAACGCTAGCTCGCCTTATAAGAAACACACTCTGCTTTTGAGAAAAGAGCACTCTTCTACTCTACTGTGTTTCCTATGGGGTCCGAACAGTGAGCTTGCTCAGAACAAAAGAACTGTGCTTCCTACACACGGGCCATATCTAGTTCAACTCTGCTTAGGAAACTGACAAGAACAGTAGCTCCTCTTCAATCCGATACACTGTACTTACTGGGAGAGACGCGAGTGCTATTTGTACTGTATATGGCAATGGGAGCGCTATAGTGACTTTCCTTACCAGAAAACAACTCTTGCTCGTAGGACCAGAAACTGAATGTGATTCCACTCCATTTAGGACTGGGAAACAAACGCTAGCTCGCGTTATAAGAAACACACTCTGCTTTTGAGAAAAGAACACTCTTCTACTCTACTGTATTTCCTATAGGGCCAGAACAGTGAGCTTGCTCAGAACATAATGACTGTGCTTCCTACACACACGGGCATATCTAGTTCAACTCTGCTTAGGAAACTGACAAGAACAGTAGCTCCTCTATAGTCCAATACACTGTACTTGCTGGGAACAGACGCCAGTGCTATTTTCACTGTGTACGGCAATTGGAGCACAATAGTTACTCGTCTTACCAGAAAACAACTCTTGCTCATAGGACAAAAAACTGCATGTGACTCAACTCCACTTAGGACTGGGAAACAAACTCTATCTTGCTTTACAAGAAACACATTCTGCTTTAGAGAAAAGAGCACTCTTCTACTCTACTGTGTTTCCTTTTGGGCCAGAACAGTGAGCTTTCTCAGAAAAAAAGAACTGTGCTTCCTACACACACGGGCCATATCTAGTTCAACTCTGCTTAGGAAACTGACAAGAACAGTAGCTGCTCTTCAGTCCGATACACTGTACTTGCTTAGAACAGACGCAAGTGCTATTTGCACTGTGTATGGCAATGGGAGCGCAATAGTGACTTTCCTTACCAGAAAACAACTCTTGCTCCTAGGACCAGAAACTGCATGTGATTCAACTCCATTTAGGACTAGGAAACAAACGCTAGATCACCTTACAAAAAACACACTCTGCTTTAGAGAAAAGAGCACTCATCTACTCTACTGTGTTACCTATAGGGCCAGAACAGTAAGCTTGCTCAGAACATAAGAACTGTGCTTCCTACACACACGGGCCATATCTAGTTCAACTCTGCTTAGGAAACTGACAAGAACAGTAGCTCCTCTTCAGTCCGATACACTGTACTTGCTGGGAACAGAGGCGAGTGCTATTTGCACTTTGTATGGCAATGGGAGCGCAATAGTGACTTTCCTTACCATAAAACAACTCTTGCTCGTAGGACCAGAAACTGCATGTGATTCAACTCCATTTAGGACTGGGAAACAAAGGCTAGCTCGGCTTACTAGAAACACACTCTGCTTTAGAGAAAAGAGCACTCTTCTACTCTACTGTGTTTCCTATAGGGCCAGAACAGTGAGCTTGCTCAGAACAAAAGAACTGTGCTTCCTACACACGGGCCATATCTAGTTCAACTCTGCTAAGGAAACTGACAAGAACAGTAGCTACTCTTCAGTCCGATACACTGTACTTGCTGAGAACAGACGTGAGTGCTATTTGCACTGTGTATGGCAATTGGAGCACAATAGTGACTCGTCTTACCAGAAAACAACTCATGCTCATAGGACAAAAAACTGCATGTGACTCAACTCCATTTAGGACTGGGAAACAAACTCTAGCTCTCCTTACAAGAAACACACTCCGCTTTTGAGAAAAGAGCACTCTTTTACTCTACTGTGTTTCCTATGGGGTCCGAACAGTGAGCGTGTTCAGAACAAAAGAACTGTGCTTCCTACGCACACGGCCATATCTAGTTCAATTCAGCTTAGGAACCTGACAAGAACAGTAGATCCTCTTCAGTCCAATACACTGTACTTGCTGGGAACAGACGCCAGTGCTATTTGTCCTGTGTATGGCAATGGCAGCGCAATAGTGACTATTCTTACCAGAAAACAACTCATGCTGGTAGGACCAGAAACTGAATGTGATTCCAATCCATTTAGGACTGGGAAACAAACGCTAGCTCGCATTACAAGAAACACACTCTGCTTATAAAAAAGAGCACTCTTCTACTCTACTGTGTTTCCTATGGGGTCCAAACAGTGAGCTTGCTCAGAACAAAAGAACTGTGCTTCCTACACACACGGACCATATGTAGTTCAACTCTGCTTAGGAAACTGACAAGAACAGTAGCTCCTCTTCAGTCCAATACACTGTACTTGCTGGGAAAAGACGCGAGTGCTATTTGCCCTGTGTATGGCAATGGGAGCACAATAGTGACTTTCCTTAACAGAAACAACTCTTGTTCGTAGGACCAGAAACTGCATGTGATTCAACTCCATTTAGGACTAGGAAACAAACGCTAGCTCGCCTTACAAGGAACACAATCTGCTTTTGAGAAAAGAGCACTCTTATACTCTACTGTGTTTCCTATAGGGCCAGAACAGTGAGCTTGCTCAGAACTTAAGAACTGTGCTTCCTACACACACGGGCCATATCTAGTTCAACTCTGCTTAGGAAACTGACAAGAACAGTAGCTCCTCTTCAGTCCGATACACTGTACTTACTGGGAGAGACGCGAGTGCTATTTGCACTGTATATGGCAATGGGAGCGCAATAGTGACTTTTCTTACCAGAAAACAACTCTTGCTCGTAGGACCAGAAACTGCATGTGATTCCACTCCATTTAAGACTGGGAAACAAATGCTAGCTCGCGGTATAAGAAACACAATCTGCTTTTGAGAAAAGAGCACTCTTCTACTCTACTGTGTTTCCTATGGGGTCCAAAGAGTGAGCTTGCTCAGAACAAAAGAACTGTGCTTCCTACACACATCGACCATATGTAGTTCAACTCTGCTTAGGAAACTGACAAGAACAGTAGCTCCTCTTCAGTCCAATACACTGTACTTGCGGGGAAGAGACGCGAGTGCTATTTGCATTGTGTATGGCAATTGGAGCACAATAGTGAATCGTCTTACCAGAAAACAACTCTTGCTCGTAGGACAAAAAACTGCATGTGACTCAACTCCATTTAGGTCTGGGAAACAAACGCTAGCTCGCCTTACAAGAAACACACTCTGCTTTAGAGAAAAGAGCACTCTTCTACTCTACTGTGTTTCCTATGGGGTCCGAACAGTGAGCTTTCTCAGAAAAAAAAGAACTGTGCTTCCTACACACACAGCCATATCTAGTTCAATTCTGCTTAGGAACCTGACAAGAACAGTGGCTCCTCTTCAGTCCAATACACTGTACTGCTGGGAAAAGACGCCAGTGTTATTTGTCCTGTGTATGGCAATGGCAGCACAATAGTGACTATTCTTATCATAAAACAACTCTTGCTTGTAGGACCAGAAACTGTATGTGATTCAACTTCATTTAGGACTGTGAAACAAACGCTAGCTCGCCTTACTAGAAACACACTCTGCTTTTGAGAAAAGAGCACTCTTCTACTCTACTCTGTTTCCTATAGGGCCAGAACAGTGAGCTTGCTCAGAACAAAAGAACTGTGCTTCCTACACACGGGCCATATCTATTTCAACTCTGGTTAGGAAACAGACAAGAACAGTAGATCCTATTCAGTCCAATACACTGTACTTGCTGGGAACAGACACAAGTGCTATTTGCATTGTGTAGGGCAATTGGAGCACAATTGTGACTCGTCTTACCAGAAAACAACTCTTGCTCATAGGACAAAAAACTGCATGTGACTCAACTCCACTTATGACTGGGAAACAAACTCTAGCTCGCTTTACAATAAACACACTCTGCTTTTGAGAAAAGAGCACTCTTCTACTCTACTGTTTTTCCTATAGGGCCAGAACAGTGAGCTTGCTCAGAAAAAAAGAACTGAGCTTCCTACACACACGGGCCATATCTAGTTCAACTATGCTTAGGAAACTGACAAGAACAGTAGCTCCTATTCAGTCCAATACACTGTATTGTTGGGAACAGATGCAAGTGCTATTTGCACTGTGTATGGCAATGGGAGCTCAATAGTGACTTTCCTTACCAGAAAACAACTCTTGTTCGTAGGACCAGAAACTGCATGTGATTCAACTCCATTTATGACTAGGAAACAAACGCTAGCTCGCCTTACAAGAAACACACTCTGCTTTAGAGAAAAGAGCACTCATCTACTCTAATCTGTTTCCTATAGGGCCAGAACAGTGAGCTTGCTCAGAACATAAGAACTGTGCTTCCTACACACACGGCCATATCTAGTTCAACTCTGATTCGGAAACTGACAAGAACAGTAGCTCCTCTTCAGTCCGATACACTGTACTTGCTGGGAACAGACGCGAGTGCTATTTGCACTGTGTATGGCAATGGGAGCACAATAGTGACTTTCCTTACCAGAAAACAACTCTTGCTCGTAGGACCAGAAACTGCATGTGATTCAACTCTATTTAGGACTGGGAAACAAACGCTAGCTCGCCTTACAAGAAACACACTCTGCTTTTGAGAAAAGAGCACTCTTCTACTCTACTGTGTTTTTCTATGGGGTCCGAACAGTGAGCTTGCTCAGAACAAAAGAACTGTGCTTCCTACACACACTGGCCATATCTGGTTCAACTCTGCTTCGGAACCTGACAAGAACAGTAGATCCTCTTCAGACCAATATATTGTACTTGCTGGGAACAGACGAGAGTGCTATTTGCACTGTGTATGCCAATTGGAGCACAATAGTGACTCGTCTTACCAGAAAACAACTCTTGCTCGTAGGACAAAAACCTGCATGTGACTCAAATCCATTTAGGACTGGGAAACTAACGCTAGCTTGCCTTCCAAGAAACACACTCTGCTTTAGAGAAAAGAGCACTCATCTACTCTACTGTGTTTCCTATGGGGTCCAAACAGTGAGTTTGCTCAGAACATAAGAACTGTGCTTCCTACACACACGGGCCATATCTAGTTCATCTCTGCTTAGGAAACTGACAAGAACAGTAGCTCCTCTTCAGTCCGATACACTGTTCTTGCTGGGAACAGACGCGAGTGCTTTTTGCTCTGTGTATGGCAATGGGAGCGCAACAGTGACTTTCCTTACCAGAAAACAACTCTTGCTCGTAGGACCAGAAACTGCATGTGATTCAACTCCATTTAGGACTGGGAAACAAACGCTAGCTCGCCTTATAAGAAACACACTCTGCTTTTGAGAAAAGAGCACTCTTCTACTCTACTGTGTTTCCTATGGGGTCCGAACAGTGAGCTTGCTCAGAACAAAAGAACTGTGCTTCCTACACACGGGCCATATCTAGTTCAACTCTGCTTAGGAAACTGACAAGAACAGTAGCTCCTCTTCAATCCGATACACTGTACTTACTGGGAGAGACGCGAGTGCTATTTGTACTGTATATGGCAATGGGAGCGCTATAGTGACTTTCCTTACCAGAAAACAACTCTTGCTCGTAGGACCAGAAACTGAATGTGATTCCACTCCATTTAGGACTGGGAAACAAACGCTAGCTCGCGTTATAAGAAACACACTCTGCTTTTGAGAAAAGAACACTCTTCTACTCTACTGTATTTCCTATAGGGCCAGAACAGTGAGCTTGCTCAGAACATAATGACTGTGCTTCCTACACACACGGGCATATCTAGTTCAACTCTGCTTAGGAAACTGACAAGAACAGTAGCTCCTCTATAGTCCAATACACTGTACTTGCTGGGAACAGACGCCAGTGCTATTTTCACTGTGTACGGCAATTGGAGCACAATAGTTACTCGTCTTACCAGAAAACAACTCTTGCTCATAGGACAAAAAACTGCATGTGACTCAACTCCACTTAGGACTGGGAAACAAACTCTATCTTGCTTTACAAGAAACACATTCTGCTTTAGAGAAAAGAGCACTCTTCTACTCTACTGTGTTTCCTTTTGGGCCAGAACAGTGAGCTTTCTCAGAAAAAAAGAACTGTGCTTCCTACACACACGGGCCATATCTAGTTCAACTCTGCTTAGGAAACTGACAAGAACAGTAGCTGCTCTTCAGTCCGATACACTGTACTTGCTTAGAACAGACGCAAGTGCTATTTGCACTGTGTATGGCAATGGGAGCGCAATAGTGACTTTCCTTACCAGAAAACAACTCTTGCTCCTAGGACCAGAAACTGCATGTGATTCAACTCCATTTAGGACTAGGAAACAAACGCTAGATCACCTTACAAAAAACACACTCTGCTTTAGAGAAAAGAGCACTCATCTACTCTACTGTGTTACCTATAGGGCCAGAACAGTAAGCTTGCTCAGAACATAAGAACTGTGCTTCCTACACACACGGGCCATATCTAGTTCAACTCTGCTTAGGAAACTGACAAGAACAGTAGCTCCTCTTCAGTCCGATACACTGTACTTGCTGGGAACAGAGGCGAGTGCTATTTGCACTTTGTATGGCAATGGGAGCGCAATAGTGACTTTCCTTACCATAAAACAACTCTTGCTCGTAGGACCAGAAACTGCATGTGATTCAACTCCATTTAGGACTGGGAAACAAAGGCTAGCTCGGCTTACTAGAAACACACTCTGCTTTAGAGAAAAGAGCACTCTTCTACTCTACTGTGTTTCCTATAGGGCCAGAACAGTGAGCTTGCTCAGAACAAAAGAACTGTGCTTCCTACACACACGGACCATATGTAGTTCAACTCTGCTTAGGAAACTGACAAGAACAGTAGCTCCTCTTCAGTCCAATACACTGTACTTGCTGGGAAAAGACGCGAGTGCTATTTGCCCTGTGTATGGCAATGGGAGCGCAATAGTGACTTTCCTTACCAGAAAACAACTCTTGTTCGTAGGACCAGAAACTGCATGTGATTCAACTCCATTTAGGACTAGGAAACAAATGCTAGCTCGCTTTACAAGAAACACACTCTGCTTTAGAGAAAAGAGCACTCTTCTACTCTACGGTGTTTCCTATGGGGTCCAAACAGTGAGCTTGCTCAGAACAAAAGAACTGTGCTTCTGACACACACGGACCATATCTTTTTAAACTCTGCTTAGGAAACTGACACGAACAGTAGCTCCTATTCAGTCCAATACACTGTACTTGCTGGGAACAGACGCGAGTGCTATTTGCACTGTGTATGGCAATTGGAGCACAATAGTGACTCTTCTTACCAGAAAACAACTCTTGCTCCTAGGACGAAAAACTGCATGTGACTCAACTCCATTTAGGACTGGGAAACAAACGCGAGCTCGCCTTACAAGAAACACACTCTGATTTAGAGAAAAGAGCACTCTTCTACTCTACTGTGTTTCCTTTAGGGCCAGAACAGTGAGCTTGCTCAGAACATAATAACTGTGCTTCCTACACACAGGGGCCATATCTAGTTCAACTATGCTTAGGAAACTGACAAGAACAGTAGCTCCTCTTCAGTCCAATACACTGTACTTGCTGGGAAAACACGCGAGTGCTATTTGCCCTGTGTATGGCAATGGGAGCACAATAGTGACTTTCCTTACCAGAAACAACTCTTGTTCGTAGGACCAGAAACTGCATGTGATTCAACTCCATTTAGGACTAGGAAACAAACGCTAGCTCGCCTTACAAGGAACACAATCTGCTTTTGAGAAAAGAGCACTCTTATACTCTACTGTGTTTCCTATAGGGCCAGAACAGTGAGCTTGCTCAGAACTTAAGAACTGTGCTTCCTACACACACGGGCCATATCTAGTTCAACTCTGCTTAGGAAACTGACAAGAACAGTAGCTCCTCTTCAGTCCGATACACTGTACTTACTGGGAGAGACGCGAGTGCTATTTGCACTGTATATGGCAATGGGAGCGCAATAGTGACTTTTCTTACCAGAAAACAACTCTTGCTCGTAGGACCAGAAACTGCATGTGATTCCACTCCATTTAAGACTGGGAAACAAATGCTAGCTCGCGGTATAAGAAACACAATCTGCTTTTGAGAAAAGAGCACTCTTCTACTCTACTGTGTTTCCTATGGGGTCCAAAGAGTGAGCTTGCTCAGAACAAAAGAACTGTGCTTCCTACACACATCGACCATATGTAGTTCAACTCTGCTTAGGAAACTGACAAGAACAGTAGCTCCTCTTCAGTCCAATACACTGTACTTGCGGGGAAGAGACGCGAGTGCTATTTGCATTGTGTATGGCAATTGGAGCACAATAGTGAATCGTCTTACCAGAAAACAACTCTTGCTCGTAGGACAAAAAACTGCATGTGACTCAACTCCATTTAGGTCTGGGAAACAAACGCTAGCTCGCCTTACAAGAAACACACTCTGCTTTAGAGAAAAGAGCACTCTTCTACTCTACTGTGTTTCCTATGGGGTCCGAACAGTGAGCTTTCTCAGAAAAAAAAGAACTGTGCTTCCTACACACACAGCCATATCTAGTTCAATTCTGCTTAGGAACCTGACAAGAACAGTGGCTCCTCTTCAGTCCAATACACTGTACTGCTGGGAAAAGACGCCAGTGTTATTTGTCCTGTGTATGGCAATGGCAGCACAATAGTGACTATTCTTATCATAAAACAACTCTTGCTTGTAGGACCAGAAACTGTATGTGATTCAACTTCATTTAGGACTGTGAAACAAACGCTAGCTCGCCTTACTAGAAACACACTCTGCTTTTGAGAAAAGAGCACTCTTCTACTCTACTCTGTTTCCTATAGGGCCAGAACAGTGAGCTTGCTCAGAACAAAAGAACTGTGCTTCCTACACACGGGCCATATCTATTTCAACTCTGGTTAGGAAACAGACAAGAACAGTAGATCCTATTCAGTCTAATACACTGTACTTGCTGGGAACAGACACAAGTGCTATTTGCATTGTGTAGGGCAATTGGAGCACAATTGTGACTCGTCTTACCAGAAAACAACTCTTGCTCATAGGACAAAAAACTGCATGTGACTCAACTCCCCTTATGACTGGGAAACAAACTCTAGCTCGCTTTAGAAGAAACACACTCTGCTTTTGAGAAAAGAGCACTCTTCTACTCTACTGTTTTTCCTATAGGGCCAGAACAGTGAGCTTGCTCAGAAAAAAAGAACTGTGCTTCCTACACACACGGGCCATATCTAGTTCAACTATGCTTAGGAAACTGACAAGAACAGTAGCTCCTATTCAGTCCAATACACTGTATTGTTGGGAACAGATGCAAGTGCTATTTGCACTGTGTATGGCAATGGGAGCTCAATAGTGACTTTCCTTACCAGAAAACAACTCTTGTTCGTAGGACCAGAAACTGCATGTGATTCAACTCCATTTATGACTAGGAAACAAACGCTAGCTCGCCTTACAAGAAACACACTCTGCTTTAGAGAAAAGAGCACTCATCTACTCTAATCTGTTTCCTATAGGGCCAGAACAGTGAGCTTGCTCAGAACATAAGAACTGTGCTTCCTACACACACGGCCATATCTAGTTCAACTCTGATTCGGAAACTGACAAGAACAGTAGCTCCTCTTCAGTCCGATACACTGTACTTGCTGGGAACAGACGCGAGTGCTATTTGCACTGTGTATGGCAATGGGAGCGCAATAGTGACTTTCCTTACCAGAAAACAACTCTTGCTCGTAGGACCAGAAACTGCATGTGATTCAACTCTATTTAGGACTGGGAAACAAACGCTAGCTCGCCTTACAAGAAACACACTCTGCTTTTGAGAAAAGAGCACTCTTCTACTCTACTGTGTTTTTCTATGGGGTCCGAACAGTGAGCTTGCTCAGAACAAAAGAACTGTGCTTCCTACACACACTGGCCATATCTGGTTCAACTCTGCTTCGGAACCTGACAAGAACAGTAGATCCTCTTCAGACCAATATATTGTACTTGCTGGGAACAGACGCGAGTGCTATTTGCACTGTGTATGCCAATTGGAGCACAATAGTGACTCGTCTTACCAGAAAACAACTCTTGCTCGTAGGACAAAAACCTGCATGTGACTCAAATCCATTTAGGACTGGGAAACTGACGCTAGCTTTCCTTCCAAGAAACACACTCTGCTTTAGAGAAAAGAGCACTCATCTACTCTACTGTGTTTCCTATGGGGTCCAAACAGTGAGTTTGCTCAGAACATAAGAACTGTGCTTCCTACACACACGGGCCATATCTAGTTCATCTCTGCTTAGGAAACTGACAAGAACAGTAGCTCCTCTTCAGTCCGATACACTGTTCTTGCTGGGAACAGACGCGAGTGCTTTTTGCTCTGTGTATGGCAATGGGAGCGCAACAGTGACTTTCCTTACCAGAAAACAACTCTTGCTCGTAGGACCAGAAACTGCATGTGATTCAACTCCATTTAGGACTGGGAAACAAACGCTAGCTCGCCTTATAAGAAACACACTCTGCTTTTGAGAAAAGAGCACTCTTCTACTCTACTGTGTTTCCTATGGGGTCCGAACAGTGAGCTTGCTCAGAACAAAAGAACTGTGCTTCCTACACACGGGCCATATCTAGTTCAACTCTGCTTAGGAAACTGACAAGAACAGTAGCTCCTCTTCAATCCGATACACTGTACTTACTGGGAGAGACGTGAGTGCTATTTGTACTGTATATGGCAATGGGAGCGCTATAGTGACTTTCCTTACCAGAAAACAACTCTTGCTCGTAGGACCAGAAACTGCATGGGATTCCACTCCATTTAGGACTGGGAAACAAACGCTAGCTCGCGTTATAAGAAACACACTCTGCTTTTGAGAAAAGAACACTCTTCTACTCTACTGTGTTTCCTATAGGGCCAGAACAGTGAGCTTGCTCAGAACATAATGACTGTGCTTCCTACACACACGGGCATATCTAGTTCAACTCTGCTTAGGAAACTGACAAGAACAGTAGCTCCTCTATAGTCCAATACACTGTACTTGCTGGGAACAGACACAAGTGCTATTTTCACTGTGTACGGCAATTGGAGCACAATAGTTACTCCTCTTACCAGAAAACAACTCTTGCTCATAGGACAAAAAACTGCATGTGACTCAACTCCACTTAGGACTGGGAAACAAACTCTAGCTTGCTTTACAAGAAACACACTCTGCTTTAGAGAAAAGAGCACTCTTCTACTCTACTGTGTTTCCTTTTGGGCCAGAACAGTGAGCTTTCTCAGAAAAAAAGAACTGTGCTTCCTACACACACGGGCCATATCTAGTTCAACTCTGCTTAGGAAACTGACAAGAACAGTAGCTGCTCTTCAGTCCGATACACTGTACTTGCTTAGAACAGACGCAAGTGCTATTTGCACTGTGTATGGCAATGGGAGCGCAATAGTGACTTTCCTTACCAGAAAACAACTCTTGCTCCTAGGACCAGAAACTGCATGTGATTCAACTCCATTTAGGACTAGGAAACAAACGCTAGATCACCTTACAAAAAACACACTCTGCTTTAGAGAAAAGAGCACTCATCTACTCTACTGTGTTACCTATAGGGCCAGAACAGTGAGCTTGCTCAGAACATAAGAACTGTGCTTCCTACACACACGGGCCATATCTAGTTCAACTCTGCTTAGGAAACTGACAAGAACAGTAGCTCCTCTTCAGTCCGATACACTGTACTTGCTGGGAACAGAGGCGAGTGCTATTTGCACTTTGTATGGCAATGGGAGCGCAATAGTGACTTTCCTTACCAGAAAACAACTCTTGCTCGTAGGACCAGAAACTGCATGTGATTCAACTCTATTTAGGACTGGGAAACAAACGCTAGCTCGCCTTACAAGAAACACACTCTGCTTTTGAGAAAAGAGCACTCTTCTACTCTACTGTGTTTTCTATGGGGTCCGAACAGTGAGCTTGCTCAGAACAAAAGAACTGTGCTTCCTACACACACTGGCCATATCTGGTTCAACTCTGCTTCGGAACCTGACAAGAACAGTAGATCCTCTTCAGACCAATATATTGTACTTGCTGGGAACAGACGCGAGTGCTATTTGCACTGTGTATGCCAATTGGAGCACAATAGTGACTCGTCTTACCAGAAAACAACTCTTGCTCGTAGGACAAAAACCTGCATGTGACTCAAATCCATTTAGGACTGGGAAACTGACGCTAGCTTGCCTTCCAAGAAACACACTCTGCTTTAGAGAAAAGAGCACTCATCTACTCTACTGTGTTTCCTATGGGGTCCAAACAGTGAGTTTGCTCAGAACATAAGAACTGTGCTTCATACACACACGGGCCATATCTAGTTCATCTCTGCTTAGGAAACTGACAAGAACAGTAGCTCCTCTTCAGTCCGATACACTGTTCTTGCTGGGAACAGACGCGAGTGCTTTTTGCTCTGTGTATGGCAATGGGAGCGCAACAGTGACTTTCCTTACCAGAAAACAACTCTTGCTCGTAGGACCAGAAACTGCATGTGATTCAACTCCATTTAGGACTGGGAAACAAACGCTAGCTCGCCTTATAAGAAACACACTCTGCTTTTGAGAAAAGAGCACTCTTCTACTCTACTGTGTTTCCTATGGGGTCCGAACAGTGAGCTTGCTCAGAACAAAAGAACTGTGCTTCCTACACACGGGCCATATCTAGTTCAACTCTGCTTAGGAAACTGACAAGAACAGTAGCTCCTCTTCAATCCGATACACTGTACTTACTGGGAGAGACGTGAGTGCTATTTGTACTGTATATGGCAATGGGAGCGCTATAGTGACTTTCCTTACCAGAAAACAACTCTTGCTCGTAGGACCAGAAACTGCATGGGATTCCACTCCATTTAGGACTGGGAAACAAACGCTAGCTCGCGTTATAAGAAACACACTCTGCTTTTGAGAAAAGAACACTCTTCTACTCTACTGTGTTTCCTATAGGGCCAGAACAGTGAGCTTGCTCAGAACATAATGACTGTGCTTCCTACACACACGGGCATATCTAGTTCAACTCTGCTTAGGAAACTGACAAGAACAGTAGCTCCTCTATAGTCCAATACACTGTACTTGCTGGGAACAGACACAAGTGCTATTTTCACTGTGTACGGCAATTGGAGCACAATAGTTACTCCTCTTACCAGAAAACAACTCTTGCTCATAGGACAAAAAACTGCATGTGACTCAACTCCACTTAGGACTGGAAACAAACTCTAGCTTGCTTTACAAGAAACACACTCTGCTTTAGAGAAAAGAGCACTCTTCTACTCTACTGTGTTTCCTTTTGGGCCAGAACAGTGAGCTTTCTCAGAAAAAAAGAACTGTGCTTCCTACACACACGGGCCATATCTAGTTCAACTCTGCTTAGGAAACTGACAAGAACAGTAGCTGCTCTTCAGTCCGATACACTGTACTTGCTTAGAACAGACGCAAGTGCTATTTGCACTGTGTATGGCAATGGGAGCGCAATAGTGACTTTCCTTACCAGAAAACAACTCTTGCTCCTAGGACCAGAAACTGCATGTGATTCAACTCCATTTAGGACTAGGAAACAAACGCTAGATCACCTTACAAAAAACACACTCTGCTTTAGAGAAAAGAGCACTCATCTACTCTACTGTGTTACCTATAGGGCCAGAACAGTAAGCTTGCTCAGAACATAAGAACTGTGCTTCCTACACACACGGGCCATATCTAGTTCAACTCTGCTTAGGAAACTGACAAGAACAGTAGCTCCTCTTCAGTCCGATACACTGTACTTGCTGGGAACAGAGGCGAGTGCTATTTGCACTTTGTATGGCAATGGGAGCGCAATAGTGACTTTCCTTACCATAAAACAACTCTTGCTCGTAGGACCAGAAACTGCATGTGATTCAACTCCATTTAGGACTGGGAAACAAAGGCTAGCTCGGCTTACTAGAAACACACTCTGCTTTAGAGAAAAGAGCACTCTTCTACTCTACTGTGTTTCCTATAGGGCCAGAACAGTGAGCTTGCTCAGAACAAAAGAACTGTGCTTCCTACACACACGGACCATATGTAGTTCAACTCTGCTTAGGAAACTGACAAGAACAGTAGCTCCTCTTCAGTCAATACACTGTACTTGCTGGGAAAAGACGCGAGTGCTATTTGCCCTGTGTATGGCAATGGGAGCGCAATAGTGACTTTCCTTACCAGAAAACAACTCTTGTTCGTAGGACCAGAAACTGCATGTGATTCAACTCCATTTAGGACTAGGAAACAAATGCTAGCTCGCTTTACAAGAAACACACTCTGCTTTAGAGAAAAGAGCACTCTTCTACTCTACGGTGTTTCCTATGGGGTCCAAACAGTGAGCTTGCTCAGAACAAAAGAACTGTGCTTCTGACACACACGGACCATATCTTTTTAAACTCTGCTTAGGAAACTGACACGAACAGTAGCTCCTATTCAGTCCAATACACTGTACTTGCTGGGAACAGACGCGAGTGCTATTTGCACTGTGTATGGCAATTGGAGCACAATAGTGACTCTTCTTACCAGAAAACAACTCTTGCTCCTAGGACGAAAAACTGCATGTGACTCAACTCCATTTAGGACTGGGAAACAAACGCGAGCTCGCCTTACAAGAAACACACTCTGATTTAGAGAAAAGAGCACTCTTCTACTCTACTGTGTTTCCTTTAGGGCCAGAACAGTGAGCTTGCTCAGAACATAATAACTGTGCTTCCTACACACAGGGGCCATATCTAGTTCAACTATGCTTAGGAAACTGACAAGAACAGTAGCTCCTCTTCAGTCCAATACACTGTACTTGCTGGGAAAACACGCGAGTGCTATTTGCCCTGTGTATGGCAATGGGAGCACAATAGTGACTTTCCTTACCAGAAACAACTCTTGTTCGTAGGACCAGAAACTGCATGTGATTCAACTCCATTTAGGACTAGGAAACAAACGCTAGCTCGCCTTACAAGGAACACAATCTGCTTTTGAGAAAAGAGCACTCTTATACTCTACTGTGTTTCCTATAGGGCCAGAACAGTGAGCTTGCTCAGAACTTAAGAACTGTGCTTCCTACACACACGGGCCATATCTAGTTCAACTCTGCTTAGGAAACTGACAAGAACAGTAGCTCCTCTTCAGTCCGATACACTGTACTTACTGGGAGAGACGCGAGTGCTATTTGCACTGTATATGGCAATGGGAGCGCAATAGTGACTTTTCTTACCAGAAAACAACTCTTGCTCATAGGACCAGAAACTGCATGTGATTCCACTCCATTTAAGACTGGGAAACAAATGCTAGCTCGCGGTATAAGAAACACAATCTGCTTTTGAGAAAAGAGCACTCTTCTACTCTACTGTGTTTCCTATGGGGTCCAAAGAGTGAGCTTGCTCAGAACAAAAGAACTGTGCTTCCTACACACATCGACCATATGTAGTTCAACTCTGCTTAGGAAACTGACAAGAACAGTAGCTCCTCTTCAGTCCAATACACTGTACTTGCGGGGAAGAGACGCGAGTGCTATTTGCATTGTGTATGGCAATTGGAGCACAATAGTGAATCGTCTTACCAGAAAACAACTCTTGCTCGTAGGACAAAAAACTGCATGTGACTCAACTCCATTTAGGTCTGGGAAACAAACGCTAGCTCGCCTTACAAGAAACACACTCTGCTTTAGAGAAAAGAGCACTCTTCTACTCTACTGTGTTTCCTATGGGGTCCGAACAGTGAGCTTTCTCAGAAAAAAAAGAACTGTGCTTCCTACACACACAGCCATATCTAGTTCAATTCTGCTTAGGAACCTGACAAGAACAGTGGCTCCTCTTCAGTCCAATACACTGTACTGCTGGGAAAAGACGCCAGTGTTATTTGTCCTGTGTATGGCAATGGCAGCACAATAGTGACTATTCTTATCATAAAACAACTCTTGCTTGTAGGACCAGAAACTGTATGTGATTCAACTTCATTTAGGACTGTGAAACAAACGCTAGCTCGCCTTACTAGAAACACACTCTGCTTTTGAGAAAAGAGCACTCTTCTACTCTACTCTGTTTCCTATAGGGCCAGAACAGTGAGCTTGCTCAGAACAAAAGAACTGTGCTTCCTACACACGGGCCATATCTATTTCAACTCTGGTTAGGAAACAGACAAGAACAGTAGATCCTATTCAGTCTAATACACTGTACTTGCTGGGAACAGACACAAGTGCTATTTGCATTGTGTAGGGCAATTGGAGCACAATTGTGACTCGTCTTACCAGAAAACAACTCTTGCTCATAGGACAAAAAACTGCATGTGACTCAACTCCCCTTATGACTGGGAAACAAACTCTAGCTCGCTTTAGAAGAAACACACTCTGCTTTTGAGAAAAGAGCACTCTTCTACTCTACTGTTTTTCCTATAGGGCCAGAACAGTGAGCTTGCTCAGAAAAAAAGAACTGTGCTTCCTACACACACGGGCCATATCTAGTTCAACTATGCTTAGGAAACTGACAAGAACAGTAGCTCCTATTCAGTCCAATACACTGTATTGTTGGGAACAGATGCAAGTGCTATTTGCACTGTGTATGGCAATGGGAGCTCAATAGTGACTTTCCTTACCAGAAAACAACTCTTGTTCGTAGGACCAGAAACTGCATGTGATTCAACTCCATTTATGACTAGGAAACAAACGCTAGCTCGCCTTACAAGAAACACACTCTGCTTTAGAGAAAAGAGCACTCATCTACTCTAATCTGTTTCCTATAGGGCCAGAACAGTGAGCTTGCTCAGAACATAAGAACTGTGCTTCCTACACACACGGCCATATCTAGTTCAACTCTGATTCGGAAACTGACAAGAACAGTAGCTCCTCTTCAGTCCGATACACTGTACTTGCTGGGAACAGACGCGAGTGCTATTTGCACTGTGTATGGCAATGGGAGCGCAATAGTGACTTTCCTTACCAGAAAACAACTCTTGCTCGTAGGACCAGAAACTGCATGTGATTCAACTCTATTTAGGACTGGGAAACAAACGCTAGCTCGCCTTACAAGAAACACACTCTGCTTTTGAGAAAAGAGCACTCTTCTACTCTACTGTGTTTTTCTATGGGGTCCGAACAGTGAGCTTGCTCAGAACAAAAGAACTGTGCTTCCTACACACACTGGCCATATCTGGTTCAACTCTGCTTCGGAACCTGACAAGAACAGTAGATCCTCTTCAGACCAATATATTGTACTTGCTGGGAACAGACGCGAGTGCTATTTGCACTGTGTATGCCAATTGGAGCACAATAGTGACTCGTCTTACCAGAAAACAACTCTTGCTCGTAGGACAAAAACCTGCATGTGACTCAAATCCATTTAGGACTGGGAAACTGACGCTAGCTTTCCTTCCAAGAAACACACTCTGCTTTAGAGAAAAGAGCACTCATCTACTCTACTGTGTTTCCTATGGGGTCCAAACAGTGAGTTTGCTCAGAACATAAGAACTGTGCTTCCTACACACACGGGCCATATCTAGTTCATCTCTGCTTAGGAAACTGACAAGAACAGTAGCTCCTCTTCAGTCCGATACACTGTTCTTGCTGGGAACAGACGCGAGTGCTTTTTGCTCTGTGTATGGCAATGGGAGCGCAACAGTGACTTTCCTTACCAGAAAACAACTCTTGCTCGTAGGACCAGAAACTGCATGTGATTCAACTCCATTTAGGACTGGGAAACAAACGCTAGCTCGCCTTATAAGAAACACACTCTGCTTTTGAGAAAAGAGCACTCTTCTACTCTACTGTGTTTCCTATGGGGTCCGAACAGTGAGCTTGCTCAGAACAAAAGAACTGTGCTTCCTACACACGGGCCATATCTAGTTCAACTCTGCTTAGGAAACTGACAAGAACAGTAGCTCCTCTTCAATCCGATACACTGTACTTACTGGGAGAGACGTGAGTGCTATTTGTACTGTATATGGCAATGGGAGCGCTATAGTGACTTTCCTTACCAGAAAACAACTCTTGCTCGTAGGACCAGAAACTGCATGGGATTCCACTCCATTTAGGACTGGGAAACAAACGCTAGCTCGCGTTATAAGAAACACACTCTGCTTTTGAGAAAAGAACACTCTTCTACTCTACTGTGTTTCCTATAGGGCCAGAACAGTGAGCTTGCTCAGAACATAATGACTGTGCTTCCTACACACACGGGCATATCTAGTTCAACTCTGCTTAGGAAACTGACAAGAACAGTAGCTCCTCTATAGTCCAATACACTGTACTTGCTGGGAACAGACACAAGTGCTATTTTCACTGTGTACGGCAATTGGAGCACAATAGTTACTCCTCTTACCAGAAAACAACTCTTGCTCATAGGACAAAAAACTGCATGTGACTCAACTCCACTTAGGACTGGGAAACAAACTCTAGCTTGCTTTACAAGAAACACACTCTGCTTTAGAGAAAAGAGCACTCTTCTACTCTACTGTGTTTCCTTTTGGGCCAGAACAGTGAGCTTTCTCAGAAAAAAAGAACTGTGCTTCCTACACACACGGGCCATATCTAGTTCAACTCTGCTTAGGAAACTGACAAGAACAGTAGCTGCTCTTCAGTCCGATACACTGTACTTGCTTAGAACAGACGCAAGTGCTATTTGCACTGTGTATGGCAATGGGAGCGCAATAGTGACTTTCCTTACCAGAAAACAACTCTTGCTCCTAGGACCAGAAACTGCATGTGATTCAACTCCATTTAGGACTAGGAAACAAACGCTAGATCACCTTACAAAAAACACACTCTGCTTTAGAGAAAAGAGCACTCATCTACTCTACTGTGTTACCTATAGGGCCAGAACAGTGAGCTTGCTCAGAACATAAGAACTGTGCTTCCTACACACACGGGCCATATCTAGTTCAACTCTGCTTAGGAAACTGACAAGAACAGTAGCTCCTCTTCAGTCCGATACACTGTACTTGCTGGGAACAGAGGCGAGTGCTATTTGCACTTTGTATGGCAATGGGAGCGCAATAGTGACTTTCCTTACCAGAAAACAACTCTTGCTCGTAGGACCAGAAACTGCATGTGATTCAACTCTATTTAGGACTGGGAAACAAACGCTAGCTCGCCTTACAAGAAACACACTCTGCTTTTGAGAAAAGAGCACTCTTCTACTCTACTGTGTTTTCTATGGGGTCCGAACAGTGAGCTTGCTCAGAACAAAAGAACTGTGCTTCCTACACACACTGGCCATATCTGGTTCAACTCTGCTTCGGAACCTGACAAGAACAGTAGATCCTCTTCAGACCAATATATTGTACTTGCTGGGAACAGACGCGAGTGCTATTTGCACTGTGTATGCCAATTGGAGCACAATAGTGACTCGTCTTACCAGAAAACAACTCTTGCTCGTAGGACAAAAACCTGCATGTGACTCAAATCCATTTAGGACTGGGAAACTGACGCTAGCTTGCCTTCCAAGAAACACACTCTGCTTTAGAGAAAAGAGCACTCATCTACTCTACTGTGTTTCCTATGGGGTCCAAACAGTGAGTTTGCTCAGAACATAAGAACTGTGCTTCATACACACACGGGCCATATCTAGTTCATCTCTGCTTAGGAAACTGACAAGAACAGTAGCTCCTCTTCAGTCCGATACACTGTTCTTGCTGGGAACAGACGCGAGTGCTTTTTGCTCTGTGTATGGCAATGGGAGCGCAACAGTGACTTTCCTTACCAGAAAACAACTCTTGCTCGTAGGACCAGAAACTGCATGTGATTCAACTCCATTTAGGACTGGGAAACAAACGCTAGCTCGCCTTATAAGAAACACACTCTGCTTTTGAGAAAAGAGCACTCTTCTACTCTACTGTGTTTCCTATGGGGTCCGAACAGTGAGCTTGCTCAGAACAAAAGAACTGTGCTTCCTACACACGGGCCATATCTAGTTCAACTCTGCTTAGGAAACTGACAAGAACAGTAGCTCCTCTTCAATCCGATACACTGTACTTACTGGGAGAGACGTGAGTGCTATTTGTACTGTATATGGCAATGGGAGCGCTATAGTGACTTTCCTTACCAGAAAACAACTCTTGCTCGTAGGACCAGAAACTGCATGGGATTCCACTCCATTTAGGACTGGGAAACAAACGCTAGCTCGCGTTATAAGAAACACACTCTGCTTTTGAGAAAAGAACACTCTTCTACTCTACTGTGTTTCCTATAGGGCCAGAACAGTGAGCTTGCTCAGAACATAATGACTGTGCTTCCTACACACACGGGCATATCTAGTTCAACTCTGCTTAGGAAACTGACAAGAACAGTAGCTCCTCTATAGTCCAATACACTGTACTTGCTGGGAACAGACACAAGTGCTATTTTCACTGTGTACGGCAATTGGAGCACAATAGTTACTCCTCTTACCAGAAAACAACTCTTGCTCATAGGACAAAAAACTGCATGTGACTCAACTCCACTTAGGACTGGGAAACAAACTCTAGCTTGCTTTACAAGAAACACACTCTGCTTTAGAGAAAAGAGCACTCTTCTACTCTACTGTGTTTCCTTTTGGGCCAGAACAGTGAGCTTTCTCAGAAAAAAAGAACTGTGCTTCCTACACACACGGGCCATATCTAGTTCAACTCTGCTTAGGAAACTGACAAGAACAGTAGCTGCTCTTCAGTCCGATACACTGTACTTGCTTAGAACAGACGCAAGTGCTATTTGCACTGTGTATGGCAATGGGAGCGCAATAGTGACTTTCCTTACCAGAAAACAACTCTTGCTCCTAGGACCAGAAACTGCATGTGATTCAACTCCATTTAGGACTAGGAAACAAACGCTAGATCACCTTACAAAAAACACACTCTGCTTTAGAGAAAAGAGCACTCATCTACTCTACTGTGTTACCTATAGGGCCAGAACAGTGAGCTTGCTCAGAACATAAGAACTGTGCTTCCTACACACACGGGCCATATCTAGTTCAACTCTGCTTAGGAAACTCACAAGAACAGTAGCTCCTCTTCAGTCTGATACACTGTACTTGCTGGGAACAGAGGCGAGTGCTATTTGCACTTTGTATGGCAATGGGAGCGCAATAGTGACTTTCCTTACCATAAAACAACTCTTGCTCGTAGGACCAGAAACTGCATGTGATTCAACTCCATTTAGGACTGGGAAACAAAGGCTAGCTCGGCTTACTAGAAACACACTCTGCTTTAGAGAAAAGAGCACTCTTCTACTCTACTGTGTTTCCTATAGGGCCAGAACAGTGAGCTTGCTCAGAACAAAAGAACTGTGCTTCCTACACACGGGCCATATCTAGTTCAAATCTGCTAAGGAAACTGACAAGAACAGTAGCTACTCTTCAGTCCGATACACTGTACTTGCTGAGAACAGACGTGAGTGCTATTTGCACTGTAATGGCAATTGGAGCACAATAGTGACTCGTCTTACCAGAAAACAACTCTTGCTCATAGGACAAAAAACTGCATGTGACTCAACTCCATTTAGGACTGGGAAACAAACTCTAGCTCTCCTTACAAGAAACACACTCCGCTTTTGAGAAAAGAGCACTCTTTTACTCTACTGTGTTTCCTATGGGGTCCGAACAGTGAGCGTGCTCAGAACAAAAGAACTGTGCTTCCTACGCACACGGCCATATCTAGTTCAATTCAGCTTAGGAACCTGACAAGAACAGTAGATCCTCTTCAGTCCAATACACTGTACTTGCTGGGAACAGACGCCAGTGCTATTTGTCCTGTGTATGGCAATGGCAGCGCAATAGTGACTATTCTTACCAGAAAACAACTCATGCTGGTAGGACCAGAAACTGAATGTGATTCCACTCCATTTAGGACTGGGAAACAAACGCTAGCTCGCATTACAAGAAACACACTCTGCTTATAAAAAAGAGCACTCTTCTACTCTACTGTGTTTCCTATGGGGTCCAAACAGTGAGCTTGCTCAGAACAAAAGAACTGTGCTTCCTACACACACGGACCATATGTAGTTCAACTCTGCTTAGGAAACTGACAAGAACAGTAGCTCCTCTTCAGTCCAATACACTGTACTTGCTGGGAAAAGACGCGAGTGCTATTTGCCCTGTGTATGGCAATGGGAGCGCAATAGTGACTTTCCTTACCAGAAAACAACTCTTGTTCGTAGGACCAGAAACTGCATGTGATTCAACTCCATTTAGGACTAGGAAACAAACGCTAGCTCGCTTTACAAGAAACACACTCTGCTTTAGAGAAAAGAGCACTCTTATACTCTACGGTGTTTCCTATGGGGTCCAAACAGTGAGCTTGCTCAGAACAAAAGAACTGTGCTTCTGACACACACGGACCATATCTTTTTAAACTCTGCTTAGGAAACTGACACGAACAGTAGCTCCTATTCAGTCCAATACACTGTACTTGCTGGGAACAGACGCGAGTGCTATTTGCACTGTGTATGGCAATTGGAGCACAATAGTGACTATTCTTACCAGAAAACAACTCATGCTGGTAGGACCAGAAACTGAATGTGATTCCACTCCATTTAGGACTGGGAAACAAACGCTAGCTCGCATTACAAGAAACACACTCTGCTTATAAAAAAGAGCACTCTTCTACTCTACTGTGTTTCCTATGGGGTCCAAACAGTGAGCTTGCTCAGAACAAAAGAACTGTGCTTCCTACACACACGGACCATATGTAGTTCAACTCTGCTTAGGAAACTGACAAGAACAGTAGCTCCTCTTCAGTCCAATACACTGTACTTGCTGGGAAAAGACGCGAGTGCTATTTGCCCTGTGTATGGCAATGGGAGCGCAATAGTGACTTTCCTTACCAGAAAACAACTCTTGTTCGTAGGACCAGAAACTGCATGTGATTCAACTCCATTTAGGACTAGGAAACAAACGCTAGCTCGCTTTACAAGAAACACACTCTGCTTTAGAGAAAAGAGCACTCTTCTACTCTACGGTGTTTCCTATGGGGTCCAAACAGTGAGCTTGCTCAGAACAAAAGAACTGTGCTTCTGACACACACGGACCATATCTTTTTAAACTCTGCTTAGGAAACTGACACGAACAGTAGCTCCTATTCAGTCCAATACACTGTACTTGCTGGGAACAGACGCGAGTGCTATTTGCACTGTGAATGGCAATTGGAGCACAATAGTGACTCTTCTTACCAGAAAACAACTCTTGCTCCTAGGACGAAAAACTGCATGTGACTCAACTCCATTTAGGACTGGGAAACAAACGCGAGCTCGCCTTACAAGAAACACACTCTGCTTTAGAGAAAAGAGCACTCTTCTACTCTACTGTGTTTCCTTTAGGGCCAGAACAGTGAGCTTGCTCAGAACATAATAACTGTGCTTCCTACACACACGGGCCATATCTAGTTCAACTATGCTTAGGAAACTGACAAGAACAGTAGCTCCTGTTCAGTCCAATACACTGTACTTGCTGGGAAAACACGCGAGTGCTATTTGCCCTGTGTATGGCAATGGGAGCACAATAGTGACTTTCCTTACCAGAAACAACTCTTGTTCGTAGGACCAGAAACTGCATGTGATTCAACTCCATTTAGGACTAGGAAACAAACGCTAGCTCGCCTTACAAGGAACACAATCTGCTTTTGAGAAAAGAGCACTCTTATACTCTACTGTGTTTCCTATAGGGCCAGAACAGTGAGCTTGCTCAGAACTTAAGAACTGTGCTTCCTACACACACGGGCCATATCTAGTTCAACTCTGCTTAGGAAACTGACAAGAACAGTAGCTCCTCTTCAGTCCGATACACTGTACTTACTGGGAGAGATGCGAGTGCTATTTGCACTGTATATGGCAATGGGAGCGCAATAGTGACTTTTCTTACCAGAAAACAACTCTTGCTCGTAGGACCAGAAACTGCATGTGATTCCACTCCATTTAAGACTGGGAAACAAATGCTAGCTCGCGGTATAAGAAACACAATCTGCTTTTGAGAAAAGAGCACTCTTCTACTCTACTGTGTTTCCTATGGGGTCCAAAGAGTGAGCTTGCTCAGAACAAAAGAACTGTGCTTCCTACACACATCGACCATATGTAGTTCAACTCTGCTTAGGAAACTGACAAGAACAGTAGCTCCTCTTCAGTCCAATACACTGTACTTGCGGGGAAGAGACGCGAGTGCTATTTGCATTGTGTATGGCAATTGGAGCACAATAGTGAATCGTCTTACCAGAAAACAACTCTTGCTCGTAGGACAAAAAACTGCATGTGACTCAACTCCATTTAGGTCTGGGAAACAAACGCTAGCTCGCCTTACAAGAAACACACTCTGCTTTAGAGAAAAGAGCACTCTTCTACTCTACTGTGTTTCCTATGGGGTCCGAACAGTGAGCTTTCTCAGAAAAAAAAGAACTGTGCTTCCTACACACACAGCCATATCTAGTTCAATTCTGCTTAGGAACCTGACAAGAACAGTGGCTCCTCTTCAGTCCAATACACTGTACTGCTGGGAAAAGACGCCAGTGTTATTTGTCCTGTGTATGGCAATGGCAGCACAATAGTGACTATTCTTATCATAAAACAACTCTTGCTTGTAGGACCAGAAACTGTATGTGATTCAACTTCATTTAGGACTGTGAAACAAACGCTAGCTCGCCTTACTAGAAACACACTCTGCTTTTGAGAAAAGAGCACTCTTCTACTCTACTCTGTTTCCTATAGGGCCAGAACAGTGAGCTTGCTCAGAACAAAAGAACTGTGCTTCCTACACACGGGCCATATCTATTTCAACTCTGGTTAGGAAACAGACAAGAACAGTAGATCCTATTCAGTCCAATACACTGTACTTGCTGGGAACAGACACAAGTGCTATTTGCATTGTGTAGGGCAATTGGAGCACAATTGTGACTCGTCTTACCAGAAAACAACTCTTGCTCATAGGACAAAAAACTGCATGTGACTCAACTCCACTTATGACTGGGAAACAAACTCTAGCTCGCTTTACAAGAAACACACTCTGCTTTTGAGAAAAGAGCACTCTTCTACTCTACTGTTTTTCCTATAGGGCCAGAACAGTGAGCTTGCTCAGAAAAAAAGAACTGTGCTTCCTACACACACGGGCCATATCTAGTTCAACTATGCTTAGGAAACTGACAAGAACAGTAGCTCCTATTCAGTCCAATACACTGTATTGTTGGGAACAGATGCAAGTGCTATTTGCACTGTGTATGGCAATGGGAGCTCAATAGTGACTTTCCTTACCAGAAAACAACTCTTGTTCGTAGGACCAGAAACTGCATGTGATTCAACTCCATTTATGACTAGGAAACAAACGCTAGCTCGCCTTACAAGAAACACACTCTGCTTTAGAGAAAAGAGCACTCATCTACTCTAATCTGTTTCCTATAGGGCCAGAACAGTGAGCTTGCTCAGAACATAAGAACTGTGCTTCCTACACACACGGCCATATCTAGTTCAACTCTGATTCGGAAACTGACAAGAACAGTAGCTCCTCTTCAGTCCGATACACTGTACTTGCTGGGAACAGACGCGAGTGCTATTTGCACTGTGTATGGCAATGGGAGCGCAATAGTGACTTTCCTTACCAGAAAACAACTCTTGCTCGTAGGACCAGAAACTGCATGTGATTCAACTCTATTTAGGACTGGGAAACAAACGCTAGCTCGCCTTACAAGAAACACACTCTGCTTTTGAGAAAAGAGCACTCTTCTACTCTACTGTGTTTTCTATGGGGTCCGAACAGTGAGCTTGCTCAGAACAAAAGAACTGTGCTTCCAACACACACTGGCCATATCTGGTTCAACTCTGCTTCGGAACCTGACAAGAACAGTAGATCCTCTTCAGACCAATATATTGTACTTGCTGGGAACAGACGCGAGTGCTATTTGCACTGTGTATGCCAATTGGAGCACAATAGTGACTCGTCTTACCAGAAAACAACTCTTGCTCGTAGGACAAAAACCTGCATGTGACTCAAATCCATTTAGGACTGGGAAACTAACGCTAGCTTGCCTTCCAAGAAACACACTCTGCTTTAGAGAAAAGAGCACTCATCTACTCTACTGTGTTTCCTATGGGGTCCAAACAGTGAGTTTGCTCAGAACATAAGAACTGTGCTTCCTACACACACGGGCCATATCTAGTTCATCTCTGCTTAGGAAACTGACAAGAACAGTAGCTCCTCTTCAGTCCGATACACTGTTCTTGCTGGGAACAGACGCGAGTGCTTTTTGCTCTGTGTATGGCAATGGGAGCGCAACAGTGACTTTCCTTACCAGAAAACAACTCTTGCTCGTAGGACCAGAAACTGCATGTGATTCAACTCCATTTAGGACTGGGAAACAAACGCTAGCTCGCCTTATAAGAAACACACTCTGCTTTTGAGAAAAGAGCACTCTTCTACTCTACTGTGTTTCCTATGGGGTCCGAACAGTGAGCTTGCTCAGAACAAAAGAACTGTGCTTCCTACACACGGGCCATATCTAGTTCAACTCTGCTTAGGAAACTGACAAGAACAGTAGCTCCTCTTCAATCCGATACACTGTACTTACTGGGAGAGACGCGAGTGCTATTTGTACTGTATATGGCAATGGGAGCGCTATAGTGACTTTCCTTACCAGAAAACAACTCTTGCTCGTAGGACCAGAAACTGAATGTGATTCCACTCCATTTAGGACTGGGAAACAAACGCTAGCTCGCGTTATAAGAAACACACTCTGCTTTTGAGAAAAGAACACTCTTCTACTCTACTGTGTTTCCTATAGGGCCAGAACAGTGAGCTTGCTCAGAACATAATGACTGTGCTTCCTACACACACGGGCATATCTAGTTCAACTCTGCTTAGGAAACTGACAAGAACAGTAGCTCCTCTATAGTCCAATACACTGTACTTGCTGGGAACAGACGCCAGTGCTATTTTCACTGTGTACGGCAATTGGAGCACAATAGTTACTCGTCTTACCAGAAAACAACTCTTGCTCATAGGACAAAAAACTGCATGTGACTCAACTCCACTTAGGACTGGGAAACAAACTCTATCTTGCTTTACAAGAAACACACTCTGCTTTAGAGAAAAGAGCACTCTTCTACTCTACTGTGTTTCCTTTTGGGCCAGAACAGTGAGCTTTCTCAGAAAAAAAGAACTGTGCTTCCTACACACAAGGGCCATATCTAGTTCAACTCTGCTTAGGAAACTGACAAGAACAGAAGCTGCTCTTCAGTCCGATACACTGTACTTGCTTAGAACAGACGCAAGTGCTATTTGCACTGTGTATGGCAATGGGAGCGCAATAGTGACTTTCCTTACCAGAAAACAACTCTTGCTCCTAGGACCAGAAACTGCATGTGATTCAACTCCATTTAGGACTAGGAAACAAACGCTAGATCACCTTACAAAAAACACACTCTGCTTTAGAGAAAAGAGCACTCATCTACTCTACTGTGTTACCTATAGGGCCAGAACAGTGAGCTTGCTCAGAACATAAGACCTGTGCTTCCTACACACACGGGCCATATCTAGTTCAACTCTGCTTAGGAAACTGACAAGAACAGTAGCTCCTCTTCAGTCCGATACACTGTACTTGCTGGGAACAGAGGCGAGTGCTATTTGCACTTTGTATGGCAATGGGAGCGCAATAGTGACTTTCCTTACCATAAAACAACTCTTGCTCATAGGACCAGAAACTGCATGTGATTCAACTCCATTTAGGACTCGGAAACAAAGGCTAGCTTGGCTTACTAGAAACACACTCTGCTTTAGAGAAAAGAGCACTCTTGTACTCTACTGTGTTTCCTATAGGGCCAGAACAGTGAGCTTGCTCAGAACAAAAGAACTGTGCTTCCTACACACGGGCCATATCTAGTTCAAATCTGCTAAGGAAACTGACAAGAACAGTAGCTACTCTTCAGTCCGATACACTGTACTTGCTGAGAACAGACGTGAGTGCTATTTGCACTGTGTATGGCAATTGGAGCACAATAGTGACTCGTCTTACCAGAAAACAACTCATGCTCATAGGACAAAAAACTGCATGTGACTCAACTCCATTTAGGACTGGGAAACAAACTCTAGCTCTCCTTACAAGAAACACACTCCGCTTTTGAGAAAAGAGCACTCTTTTACTCTACTGTGTTTCCTATGGGGTCCGAACAGTGAGCGTGCTCAGAACAAAAGAACTGTGCTTCCTACGCACACGGCCATATCTAGTTCAATTCAGCTTAGGAACCTGACAAGAACAGTAGATCCTCTTCAGTCCAATACACTGTACTTGCTGGGAACAGACGCCAGTGCTATTTGTCCTGTGTATGGCAATGGCAGCGCAATAGTGACTATTCTTACCAGAAAACAACTCATGCTGGTAGGACCAGAAACTGAATGTGATTCCACTCCATTTAGGACTGGGAAACAAACGCTAGCTCGCATTACAAGAAACACACTCTGCTTATAAAAAAGAGCACTCTTCTACTCTACTGTGTTTCCTATGGGGTCCAAACAGTGAGCTTGCTCAGAACAAAAGAACTGTGCTTCCTACACACACGGACCATATGTAGTTCAACTCTGCTTAGGAAACTGACAAGAACAGTAGCTCCTCTTCAGTCCAATACACTGTACTTGCTGGGAAAAGACGCGAGTGCTATTTGCCCTGTGTTTGGCAATGGGAGCGCAATAGTGACTTTCCTTACCAGAAAACAACTCTTGTTCGTAGGACCAGAAACTGCATGTGATTCAACTCCATTTAGGACTAGGAAACAAACGCTAGCTCGCTTTACAAGAAACACACTCTGCTTTAGAGAAAAGAGCACTCTTCTACTCTACGGTGTTTCCTATGGGGTCCAAACAGTGAGCTTGCTCAGAACAAAAGAACTGTGCTTCTGACACACACGGACCATATCTTTTTAAACTCTGCTTAGGAAACTGACACGAACAGTAGCTCCTATTCAGTCCAATACACTGTACTTGCTGGGAACAGACGCGAGTGCTATTTGCACTGTGTATGGCAATGGCAGCACAATAGTGACTACTCTTACCAGAAAACAACTCATGCTGGTAGGACCAGAAACTGAATGTGATTCCACTCCATTTAGGACTGGGAAACAAACGCTAGCTCGCATTACAAGAAACACACTCTGCTTATAAAAAAGAGCACTCTTCTACTCTACTGTGTTTCCTATGGGGTCCAAACAGTGAGCTTGCTCAGAACAAAAGAACTGTGCTTCCTACACACACGGACCATATGTAGTTCAACTCTGCTTAGGAAACTGACAAGAACAGTAGCTCCTCTTCAGTCCAATACACTGTACTTGCTGGGAAAAGACGCGAGTGCTATTTGCCCTGTGTATGGCAATGGGAGCGCAATAGTGACTTTCCTTACCAGAAAACAACTCTTGTTCGTAGGACCAGAAACTGCATGTGATTCAACTCCATTTAGGACTAGGAAACAAACGCTAGCTCGCTTTACAAGAAACACACTCTGCTTTAGAGAAAAGAGCACTCTTCTACTCTACGGTGTTTCCTATGGGGTCAAAACAGTGAGCTTGCTCAGAACAAAAGAACTGTGCTTCTGACACACACGGACCATATCTTTTTAAACTCTGCTTAGGAAACTGACACGAACAGTAGCTCCTATTCAGTCCAATACACTGTACTTGCTGGGAACAGACGCGAGTGCTATTTGCACTGTGTATGGCAATTGGAGCACAATAGTGACTCTTCTTACCAGAAAACAACTCTTGCTCCTAGGACGAAAAACTGCATGTGACTCAACTCCATTTAGGACTGGGAAACAAACGCGAGCTCGCCTTACAAGAAACACACTCTGCTTTAGAGAAAAGAGCACTCTTCTACTCTACTGTGTTTCCTTTAGGGCCAGAACAGTGAGCTTGCTCAGAACATAATAACTGTGCTTCCTACACACACGGGCCATATCTAGTTCAACTATGCTTAGGAAACTGACAAGAACAGTAGCTCCTGTTCAGTCCAATACACTGTACTTGCTGGGAAAACACGCGAGTGCTATTTGCCCTGTGTATGGCAATTGGAGCACAATAGTGACTTTCCTTACCAGAAACAACTCTTGTTCGTAGGACCAGAAACTGCATGTGATTCAACTCCATTTAGGACTAGGAAACAAACGCTAGCTCGCCTTACAAGGAACACAATCTGCTTTTGAGAAAAGAGCACTCTTATACTCTACTGTGTTTCCTATAGGGCCAGAACAGTGAGCTTGCTCAGAACTTAAGAACTGTGCTTCCTACACACACGGGCCATATCTAGTTCAACTCTGCTTAGGAAACTGACAAGAACAGTAGCTCCTCTTCAGTCCGATACACTGTACTTACTGGGAGAGACGCGAGTGCTATTTGCACTGTATATGGCAATGGGAGCGCAATAGTGACTTTTCTTACCAGAAAACAACTCTTGCTCGTAGGACCAGAAACTGCATGTGATTCCACTCCATTTAAGACTGGGAAACAAATGCTAGCTCGCGGTATAAGAAACACAATCTGCTTTTGAGAAAAGAGCACTCTTCTACTCTACTGTGTTTCCTATGGGGTCCAAAGAGTGAGCTTGCTCAGAACAAAAGAACTGTGCTTCCTACACACATCGACCATATGTAGTTCAACTCTGCTTAGGAAACTGAAAGAACAGTAGCTCCTCTTCAGTCCAATACACTGTACTTGCGGGGAAGAGACGCGAGTGCTATTTGCATTGTGTATGGCAATTGGAGCACAATAGTGAATCGTCTTACCAGAAAACAACTCTTGCTCGTAGGACAAAAAACTGCATGTGACTCAACTCCATTTAGGTCTGGGAAACAAACGCTAGCTCGCCTTACAAGAAACACACTCTGCTTTAGAGAAAAGAGCACTCTTCTACTCTACTGTGTTTCCTATGGGGTCCGAACAGCGAGCTTTCTCAGAAAAAAAAGAACTGTGCTTCCTACACACACAGCCATATCTAGTTCAATTCTGCTTAGGAACCTGACAAGAACAGTGGCTCCTCTTCAGTCCAATACACTGTACTGCTGGGAAAAGACGCCAGTGTTATTTGTCCTGTGTATGGCAATGGCAGCACAATAGTGACTATTCTTATCATAAAACAACTCTTGCTTGTAGGACCAGAAACTGTATGTGATTCAACTTCATTTAGGACTGTGAAACAAACGCTAGCTCGCCTTACTAGAAACACACTCTGCTTTTGAGAAAAGAGCACTCTTCTACTCTACTCTGTTTCCTATAGGGCCAGAACAGTGAGCTTGCTCAGAACAAAAGAACTGTGCTTCCTACACACGGGCCATATCTATTTCAACTCTGGTTAGGAAACAGACAAGAACAGTAGATCCTATTCAGTCCAATACACTGTACTTGCTGGGAACAGACACAAGTGCTATTTGCATTGTGTAGGGCAATTGGAGCACAATTGTGACTCGTCTTACCAGAAAACAACTCTTGCTCATAGGACAAAAAACTGCATGTGACTCAACTCCACTTATGACTGGGAAACAAACTCTAGCTCGCTTTACAAGAAACACACTCTGCTTTTGAGAAAAGAGCACTCTTCTACTCTACTGTTTTTCCTATAGGGCCAGAACAGTGAGCTTGCTCAGAAAAAAAGAACTGTGCTTCCTACACACACGGGCCATATCTAGTTCAACTATGTTTAGGAAACTGACAAGAACAGTAGCTCCTATTCAGTCCAATACACTGTATTGTTGGGAACAGATGCAAGTGCTATTTGCACTGTGTATGGCAATGGGAGCTCAATAGTGACTTTCCTTACCAGAAAACAACTCTTGTTCGTAGGACCAGAAACTGCATGTGATTCAACTCCATTTATGACTAGGAAACAAACGCTAGCTCACCTTACAAGAAACACACTCTGCTTTAGAGAAAAGAGCACTCATCTACTCTAATCTGTTTCCTATAGGGCCAGAACAGTGAGCTTGCTCAGAACATAAGAACTGTGCTTCCTACACACACGGCCATATCTAGTTCAACTCTGATTCGGAAACTGACAAGAACAGTAGCTCCTCTTCAGTCCGATACACTGTACTTGCTGGGAACAGACGCGAGTGCTATTTGCACTGTGTATGGCAATGGGAGCGCAATAGTGACTTTCCTTACCAGAAAACAACTCTTGCTCGTAGGACCAGAAACTGCATGTGATTCAACTCTATTTAGGACTGGGAAACAAACGCTAGCTCGCCTTACAAGAAACACACTCTGCTTTTGAGAAAAGAGCACTCTTCTACTCTACTGTGTTTTCTATGGGGTCCGAACAGTGAGCTTGCTCAGAACAAAAGAACTGTGCTTCCTACACACACTGGCCATATCTGGTTCAACTCTGCTTCGGAACCTGACAAGAACAGTAGATCCTCTTCAGACCAATATATTGTACTTGCTGGGAACAGACGCGAGTGCTATTTGCACTGTGTATGCCAATTGGAGCACAATAGTGACTCGTCTTACCAGAAAACAACTCTTGCTCGTAGGACAAAAACCTGCATGTGACTCAAATCCATTTAGGACTGGGAAACTAACGCTAGCTTGCCTTCCAAGAAACACACTCTGCTTTAGAGAAAAGAGCACTCATCTACTCTACTGTGTTTCCTATGGGGTCCAAACAGTGAGTTTGCTCAGAACATAAGAACTGTGCTTCCTACACACACGGGCCATATCTAGTTCATCTCTGCTTAGGAAACTGACAAGAACAGTAGCTCCTCTTCAGTCCGATACACTGTTCTTGCTGGGAACAGACGCGAGTGCTTTTTGCTCTGTGTATGGCAATGGGAGCGCAACAGTGACTTTCCTTACCAGAAAACAACTCTTGCTCGTAGGACCAGAAACTGCATGTGATTCAACTCCATTTAGGACTGGGAAACAAACGCTAGCTCGCCTTATAAGAAACACACTCTGCTTTTGAGAAAAGAGCACTCTTCTACTCTACTGTGTTTCCTATGGGGTCCGAACAGTGAGCTTGCTCAGAACAAAAGAACTGTGCTTCCTACACACGGGCCATATCTAGTTCAACTCTGCTTAGGAAACTGACAAGAACAGTAGCTCCTCTTCAATCCGATACACTGTACTTACTGGGAGAGACGCGAGTGCTATTTGTACTGTATATGGCAATGGGAGCGCTATAGTGACTTTCCTTACCAGAAAACAACTCTTGCTCGTAGGACTAGAAACTGAATGTGATTCCACTCCATTTAGGACTGGGAAACAAACGCTAGCTCGCGTTATAAGAAACACACTCTGCTTTTGAGAAAAGAACACTCTTCTACTCTACTGTGTTTCCTATAGGGCCAGAACAGTGAGCTTGCTCAGAACATAATGACTGTGCTTCCTACACACACGGGCATATCTAGTTCAACTCTGCTTAGGAAACTGACAAGAACAGTAGCTCCTCTATAGTCCAATACACTGTACTTGCTGGGAACAGACGCCAGTGCTATTTTCACTGTGTACGGCAATTGGAGCACAATAGTTACTCGTCTTACCAGAAAACAACTCTTGCTCATAGGACAAAAAACTGCATGTGACTCAACTCCACTTAGGACTGGGAAACAAACTCTATCTTGCTTTACAAGAAACACACTCTGCTTTAGAGAAAAGAGCACTCTTCTACTCTACTGTGTTTCCTTTTGGGCCAGAACAGTGAGCTTTCTCAGAAAAAAAGAACTGTGCTTCCTACACACAAGGGCCATATCTAGTTCAACTCTGCTTAGGAAACTGACAAGAACAGAAGCTGCTCTTCAGTCCGATACACTGTACTTGCTTAGAACAGACGCAAGTGCTATTTGCACTGTGTATGGCAATGGGAGCGCAATAGTGACTTTCCTTACCAGAAAACAACTCTTGCTCCTAGGACCAGAAACTGCATGTGATTCAACTCCATTTAGGACTAGGAAACAAACGCTAGATCACCTTACAAAAAACACACTCTGCTTTAGAGAAAAGAGCACTCATCTACTCTACTGTGTTACCTATAGGGCCAGAACAGTGAGCTTGCTCAGAACATAAGACCTGTGCTTCCTACACACACGGGCCATATCTAGTTCAACTCTGCTTAGGAAACTGACAAGAACAGTAGCTCCTCTTCAGTCCGATACACTGTACTTGCTGGGAACAGAGGCGAGTGCTATTTGCACTTTGTATGGCAATGGGAGCGCAATAGTGACTTTCCTTACCATAAAACAACTCTTGCTCGTAGGACCAGAAACTGCATGTGATTCAACTCCATTTAGGACTGGGAAACAAAGGCTAGCTTGGCTTACTAGAAACACACTCTGCTTTAGAGAAAAGAGCACTCTTCTACTCTACTGTGTTTCCTATAGGGCCAGAACAGTGAGCTTGCTCAGAACAAAAGAACTGTGCTTCCTACACACGGGCCATATCTAGTTCAAATCTGCTAAGGAAACTGACAAGAACAGTAGCTACTCTTCAGTCCGATACACTGTACTTGCTGAGAACAGACGTGAGTGCTATTTGCACTGTGTATGGCAATTGGAGCACAATAGTGACTCGTCTTACCAGAAAACAACTCATGCTCATAGGACAAAAAACTGCATGTGACTCAACTCCATTTAGGACTGGGAAACAAACTCTAGCTCTCCTTACAAGAAACACACTCCGCTTTTGAGAAAAGAGCACTCTTTTACTCTACTGTGTTTCCTATGGGGTCCGAACAGTGAGCGTGCTCAGAACAAAAGAACTGTGCTTCCTACGCACACGGCCATATCTAGTTCAATTCAGCTTAGGAACCTGACAAGAACAGTAGATCCTCTTCAGTCCAATACACTGTACTTGCTGGGAACAGACGCCAGTGCTATTTGTCCTGTGTATGGCAATGGCAGCGCAATAGTGACTATTCTTACCAGAAAACAACTCATGCTGGTAGGACCAGAAACTGAATGTGATTCCACTCCATTTAGGACTGGGAAACAAACGCTAGCTCGCATTACAAGAAACACACTCTGCTTATAAAAAAGAGCACTCTTCTACTCTACTGTGTTTCCTATGGGGTCCAAACAGTGAGCTTGCTCAGAACAAAAGAACTGTGCTTCCTACACACACGGACCATATGTAGTTCAACTCTGCTTAGGAAACTGACAAGAACAGTAGCTCCTCTTCAGTCCAATACACTGTACTTGCTGGGAAAAGACGCGAGTGCTATTTGCCCTGTGTTTGGCAATGGGAGCGCAATAGTGACTTTCCTTACCAGAAAACAACTCTTGTTCGTAGGACCAGAAACTGCATGTGATTCAACTCCATTTAGGACTAGGAAACAAACGCTAGCTCGCTTTACAAGAAACACACTCTGCTTTAGAGAAAAGAGCACTCTTCTACTCTACGGTGTTTCCTATGGGGTCCAAACAGTGAGCTTGCTCAGAACAAAAGAACTGTGCTTCTGACACACACGGACCATATCTTTTTAAACTCTGCTTAGGAAACTGACACGAACAGTAGCTCCTATTCAGTCCAATACACTGTACTTGCTGGGAACAGACGCGAGTGCTATTTGCACTGTGTATGGCAATGGCAGCACAATAGTGACTACTCTTACCAGAAAACAACTCATGCTGGTAGGACCAGAAACTGAATGTGATTCCACTCCATTTAGGACTGGGAAACAAACGCTAGCTCGCATTACAAGAAACACACTCTGCTTATAAAAAAGAGCACTCTTCTACTCTACTGTGTTTCCTATGGGGTCCAAACAGTGAGCTTGCTCAGAACAAAAGAACTGTGCTTCCTACACACACGGACCATATGTAGTTCAACTCTGCTTAGGAAACTGACAAGAACAGTAGCTCCTCTTCAGTCCAATACACTGTACTTGCTGGGAAAAGACGCGAGTGCTATTTGCCCTGTGTATGGCAATGGGAGCGCAATAGTGACTTTCCTTACCAGAAAACAACTCTTGTTCGTAGGACCAGAAACTGCATGTGATTCAACTCCATTTAGGACTAGGAAACAAACGCTAGCTCGCTTTACAAGAAACACACTCTGCTTTAGAGAAAAGAGCACTCTTCTACTCTACGGTGTTTCCTATGGGGTCAAAACAGTGAGCTTGCTCAGAACAAAAGAACTGTGCTTCTGACACACACGGACCATATCTTTTTAAACTCTGCTTAGGAAACTGACACGAACAGTAGCTCCTATTCAGTCCAATACACTGTACTTGCTGGGAACAGACGCGAGTGCTATTTGCACTGTGTATGGCAATTGGAGCACAATAGTGACTCTTCTTACCAGAAAACAACTCTTGCTCCTAGGACGAAAAACTGCATGTGACTCAACTCCATTTAGGACTGGGAAACAAACGCGAGCTCGCCTTACAAGAAACACACTCTGCTTTAGAGAAAAGAGCACTCTTCTACTCTACTGTGTTTCCTTTAGGGCCAGAACAGTGAGCTTGCTCAGAACATAATAACTGTGCTTCCTACACACACGGGCCATATCTAGTTCAACTATGCTTAGGAAACTGACAAGAACAGTAGCTCCTGTTCAGTCCAATACACTGTACTTGCTGGGAAAACACGCGAGTGCTATTTGCCCTGTGTATGGCAATTGGAGCACAATAGTGACTTTCCTTACCAGAAACAACTCTTGTTCGTAGGACCAGAAACTGCATGTGATTCAACTCCATTTAGGACTAGGAAACAAACGCTAGCTCGCCTTACAAGGAACACAATCTGCTTTTGAGAAAAGAGCACTCTTATACTCTACTGTGTTTCCTATAGGGCCAGAACAGTGAGCTTGCTCAGAACTTAAGAACTGTGCTTCCTACACACACGGGCCATATCTAGTTCAACTCTGCTTAGGAAACTGACAAGAACAGTAGCTCCTCTTCAGTCCGATACACTGTACTTACTGGGAGAGACGCGAGTGCTATTTGCACTGTATATGGCAATGGGAGCGCAATAGTGACTTTTCTTACCAGAAAACAACTCTTGCTCGTAGGACCAGAAACTGCATGTGATTCCACTCCATTTAAGACTGGGAAACAAATGCTAGCTCGCGGTATAAGAAACACAATCTGCTTTTGAGAAAAGAGCACTCTTCTACTCTACTGTGTTTCCTATGGGGTCCAAAGAGTGAGCTTGCTCAGAACAAAAGAACTGTGCTTCCTACACACATCGACCATATGTAGTTCAACTCTGCTTAGGAAACTGACAAGAACAGTAGCTCCTCTTCAGTCCAATACACTGTACTTGCGGGGAAGAGACGCGAGTGCTATTTGCATTGTGTATGGCAATTGGAGCACAATAGTGAATCGTCTTACCAGAAAACAACTCTTGCTCGTAGGACAAAAAACTGCATGTGACTCAACTCCATTTAGGTCTGGGAAACAAACGCTAGCTCGCCTTACAAGAAACACACTCTGCTTTAGAGAAAAGAGCACTCTTCTACTCTACTGTGTTTCCTATGGGGTCCGAACAGTGAGCTTTCTCAGAAAAAAAAGAACTGTGCTTCCTACACACACAGCCATATCTAGTTCAATTCTGCTTAGGAACCTGACAAGAACAGTGGCTCCTCTTCAGTCCAATACACTGTACTGCTGGGAAAAGACGCCAGTGTTATTTGTCCTGTGTATGGCAATGGCAGCACAATAGTGACTATTCTTATCATAAAACAACTCTTGCTTGTAGGACCAGAAACTGTATGTGATTCAACTTCATTTAGGACTGTGAAACAAACGCTAGCTCGCCTTACTAGAAACACACTCTGCTTTTGAGAAAAGAGCACTCTTCTACTCTACTCTGTTTCCTATAGGGCCAGAACAGTGAGCTTGCTCAGAACAAAAGAACTGTGCTTCCTACACACGGGCCATATCTATTTCAACTCTGGTTAGGAAACAGACAAGAACAGTAGATCCTATTCAGTCCAATACACTGTACTTGCTGGGAACAGACACAAGTGCTATTTGCATTGTGTAGGGCAATTGGAGCACAATTGTGACTCGTCTTACCAGAAAACAACTCTTGCTCATAGGACAAAAGACTGCATGTGACTCAACTCCACTTATGACTGGGAAACAAACTCTAGCTCGCTTTACAAGAAACACACTCTGCTTTTGAGAAAAGAGCACTCTTCTACTCTACTGTTTTTCCTATAGGGCCAGAACAGTGAGCTTGCTCAGAAAAAAAGAACTGTGCTTCCTACACACACGGGCCATATCTAGTTCAACTATGTTTAGGAAACTGACAAGAACAGTAGCTCCTATTCAGTCCAATACACTGTATTGTTGGGAACAGATGCAAGTGCTATTTGCACTGTGTATGGCAATGGGAGCTCAATAGTGACTTTCCTTACCAGAAAACAACTCTTGTTCGTAGGACCAGAAACTGCATGTGATTCAACTCCATTTATGACTAGGAAACAAACGCTAGCTCGCCTTACAAGAAACACACTCTGCTTTAGAGAAAAGAGCACTCATCTACTCTAATCTGTTTCCTATAGGGCCAGAACAGTGAGCTTGCTCAGAACATAAGAACTGTGCTTCCTACACACACGGCCATATCTAGTTCAACTCTGATTCGGAAACTGACAAGAACAGTAGCTCCTCTTCAGTCCGATACACTGTACTTGCTGGGAACAGACGCGAGTGCTATTTGCACTATGTATGGCAATGGGAGCGCAATAGTGACTTTCCTTACCAGAAAACAACTCTTGCTCGTAGGACCAGAAACTGCATGTGATTCAACTCTATTTAGGACTGGGAAACAAACGCTAGCTCGCCTTACAAGAAACACACTCTGCTTTTGAGAAAAGAGCACTCTTCTACTCTACTGTGTTTTCTATGGGGTCCGAACAGTGAGCTTGCTCAGAACAAAAGAACTGTGCTTCCTACACACACTGGCCATATCTGGTTCAACTCTGCTTCGGAACCTGACAAGAACAGTAGATCCTCTTCAGACCAATATATTGTACTTGCTGGGAACAGACGCGAGTGCTATTTGCACTGTGTATGCCAATTGGAGCACAATAGTGACTCGTCTTACCAGAAAACAACTCTTGCTCGTAGGACAAAAACCTGCATGTGACTCAAATCCATTTAGGACTGGGAAACTAACGCTAGCTTGCCTTCCAAGAAACACACTCTGCTTTAGAGAAAAGAGCACTCATCTACTCTACTGTGTTTCCTATGGGGTCCAAACAGTGAGTTTGCTCAGAACATAAGAACTGTGCTTCCTACACACACGGGCCATATCTAGTTCATCTCTGCTTAGGAAACTGACAAGAACAGTAGCTCCTCTTCAGTCCGATACACTGTTCTTGCTGGGAACAGACGCGAGTGCTTTTTGCTCTGTGTATGGCAATGGGAGCGCAACAGTGACTTTCCTTACCAGAAAACAACTCTTGCTCGTAGGACCAGAAACTGCATGTGATTCAACTCCATTTAGGACTGGGAAACAAACGCTAGCTCGCCTTATAAGAAACACACTCTGCTTTTGAGAAAAGAGCACTCTTCTACTCTACTGTGTTTCCTATGGGGTCCGAACAGTGAGCTTGCTCAGAACAAAAGAACTGTGCTTCCTACACACGGGCCATATCTAGTTCAACTCTGCTTAGGAAACTGACAAGAACAGTAGCTCCTCTTCAATCCGATACACTGTACTTACTGGGAGAGACGCGAGTGCTATTTGTACTGTATATGGCAATGGGAGCGCTATAGTGACTTTCCTTACCAGAAAACAACTCTTGCTCGTAGGACCAGAAACTGAATGTGATTCCACTCCATTTAGGACTGGGAAACAAACGCTAGCTCGCGTTATAAGAAACACACTCTGCTTTTGAGAAAAGAACACTCTTCTACTCTACTGTGTTTCCTATAGGGCCAGAACAGTGAGCTTGCTCAGAACATAATGACTGTGCTTCCTACACACACGGGCATATCTAGTTCAACTCTGCTTAGGAAACTGACAAGAACAGTAGCTCCTCTATAGTCCAATACACTGTACTTGCTGGGAACAGACGCCAGTGCTATTTGCACTGTGTACGGCAATTGGAGCACAACAGTTACTCGTCTTACCAGAAAACAACTCTTGCTCATAGGACAAAAAACTGCATGTGACTCAACTCCACTTAGGACTGGGAAACAAACTCTATCTTGCTTTACAAGAAACACACTCTGCTTTAGAGAAAAGAGCACTCTTCTACTCTACTGTGTTTCCTTTTGGGCCAGAACAGTGAGCTTTCTCAGAAAAAAAGAACTGTGCTTCCTACACACAAGGGCCATATCTAGTTCAACTCTGCTTAGGAAACTGACAAGAACAGAAGCTGCTCTTCAGTCCGATACACTGTACTTGCTTAGAACAGACGCAAGTGCTATTTGCACTGTGTATGGCAATGGGAGCGCAATAGTGACTTTCCTTACCAGAAAACAACTCTTGCTCCTAGGACCAGAATCTGCATGTGATTCAACTCCATTTAGGACTAGGAAACAAACGCTAGATCACCTTACAAAAAACACACTCTGCTTTAGAGAAAAGAGCACTCATCTACTCTACTGTGTTACCTATAGGGCCAGAACAGTGAGCTTGCTCAGAACATAAGACCTGTGCTTCCTACACACACGGGCCATATCTAGTTCAACTCTGCTTAGGAAACTGACAAGAACAGTAGCTCCTCTTCAGTCCGATACACTGTACTTGCTGGGAACAGAGGCGAGTGCTATTTGCACTTTGTATGGCAATGGGAGCGCAATAGTGACTTTCCTTACCATAAAACAACTCTTGCTCGTAGGACCAGAAACTGCATGTGATTCAACTCCATTTAGGACTGGGAAACAAAGGCTAGCTTGGCTTACTAGAAACACACTCTGCTTTAGAGAAAAGAGCACTCTTCTACTCTACTGTGTTTCCTATAGGGCCAGAACAGTGAGCTTGCTCAGAACCAAAGAACTGTGCTTCCTACACACGGGCCATATCTAGTTCAAATCTGCTAAGGAAACTGACAAGAACAGTAGCTACTCTTCAGTCCGATACACTGTACTTGCTGAGAACAGACGTGAGTGCTATTTGCACTGTGTATGGCAATTGGAGCACAATAGTGACTCGTCTTACCAGAAAACAACTCATGCTCATAGGACAAAAAACTGCATGTGACTCAACTCCATTTAGGACTGGGAAACAAACTCTAGCTCTCCTTACAAGAAACACACTCCGCTTTTGAGAAAAGAGCACTCTTTTACTCTACTGTGTTTCCTATGGGGTCCGAACAGTGAGCGTGCTCAGAACAAAAGAACTGTGCTTCCTACGCACACGGCCATATCTAGTTCAATTCAGCTTAGGAACCTGACAAGAACAGTAGATCCTCTTCAGTCCAATACACTGTACTTGCTGGGAACAGACGCCAGTGCTATTTGTCCTGTGTATGGCAATGGCAGCGCAATAGTGACTATTCTTACCAGAAAACAACTCATGCTGGTAGGACCAGAAACTGAATGTGATTCCACTCCATTTAGGACTGGGAAACAAACGCTAGCTCGCATTACAAGAAACACACTCTGCTTATAAAAAAGAGCACTCTTCTACTCTACTGTGTTTCCTATGGGGTCCAAACAGTGAGCTTGCTCAGAACAAAAGAACTGTGCTTCCTACACACACGGACCATATGTAGTTCAACTCTGCTTAGGAAACTGACAAGAACAGTAGCTCCTCTTCAGTCCAATACACTGTACTTGCTAAGAAAAGACGCGAGTGCTATTTGCCCTGTGTATGGCAATGGGAGCGCAATAGTGACTTTCCTTACCAGAAAACAACTCTTGTTCGTAGGACCAGAAACTGCATGTGATTCAACTCCATTTAGGACTAGGAAACAAACGCTAGCTCGCTTTACAAGAAACACACTCTGCTTTAGAGAAAAGAGCACTCTTCTACTCTACGGTGTTTCCTATGGGGTCCAAACAGTGAGCTTGCTCAGAACAAAAGAACTGTGTTTCTGACACACACGGACCATATCTTTTTAAACTCTGCTTAGGAAACTGACACGAACAGTAGCTCCTATTCAGTCCAATACACTGTACTTGCTGGGAACAGACGCGTGTGCTATTTGCACTGTGTATGGCAATGGCAGCACAATAGTGACTACTCTTACCAGAAAACAACTCATGCTGGTAGGACCAGAAACTGAATGTGATTCCACTCCATTTAGGACTGGGAAACAAACGCTAGCTCGCATTACAAGAAACACACTCTGCTTATAAAAAAGAGCACTCTTCTACTCTACTGTGTTTCCTATGGGGTCCAAACAGTGAGCTTGCTCAGAACAAAAGAACTGTGCTTCCTACACACACGGACCATATGTAGTTCAACTCTGCTTAGGAAACTGACAAGAACAGTAGCTCCTCTTCAGTCCAATACACTGTACTTGCTGGGAAAAGACGCGAGTGCTATTTGCCCTGTGTATGGCAATGGGAGCGCAATAGTGACTTTCCTTACCAGAAAACAACTCTTGTTCGTAGGACCAGAAACTGCATGTGATTCAACTCCATTTAGGACTAGGAAACAAACGCTAGCTCGCTTTACAAGAAACACACTCTGCTTTAGAGAAAAGAGCACTCTTCTACTCTACGGTGTTTCCTATGGGGTCAAAACAGTGAGCTTGCTCAGAACAAAAGAACTGTGCTTCTGAAACACACGGACCATATCTTTTTAAACTCTGCTTAGGAAACTGACACGAACAGTAGCTCCTATTCAGTCCAATACACTGTACTTGCTGGGAACAGACGCGAGTGCTATTTGCACTGTGTATGGCAATTGGAGCACAATAGTGACTCTTCTTACCAGAAAACAACTCTTGCTCCTAGGACGAAAAACTGCATGTGACTCAACTCCATTTAGGACTGGGAAACAAACGCGAGCTCGCCTTACAAGAAACACACTCTGCTTTAGAGAAAAGAGCACTCTTCTACTCTACTGTGTTTCCTATAGGGCCAGAACAGTGAGCTTGCTCAGAACATAATAACTGTGCTTCCTACACACACGGGCCATATCTAGTTCAACTATGCTTAGGAAACTGACAAGAACAGTAGCTCCTGTTCAGTCCAATACACTGTACTTGCTGGGAAAACACGCGAGTGCTATTTGCCCTGTGTATGGCAATTGGAGCACAATAGTGACTTTCCTTACCAGAAACAACTCTTGTTTGTAGGACCAGAAACTGCATGTGATTCAACTCCATTTAGGACTAGGAAACAAACGCTAGCTCGCCTTACAAGGAACACAATCTGCTTTTGAGAAAAGAGCACTCTTATACTCTACTGTGTTTCCTATAGGGCCAGAACAGTGAGCTTGCTCAGAACTTAAGAACTGTGCTTCCTACACACACGGGCCATATCTAGTTCAACTCTGCTTAGGAAACTGACAAGAACAGTAGCTCCTCTTCAGTCCGATACACTGTACTTACTGGGAGAGACGCGAGTGCTATTTGCACTGTATATGGCAATGGGAGCGCAATAGTGACTTTTCTTACCAGAAAACAACTCTTGCTCGTAGGACCAGAAACTGCATGTGATTCCACTCCATTTAAGACTGGGAAACAAATGCTAGCTCGCGGTATAAGAAACACAATCTGCTTTTGAGAAAAGAGCACTCTTCTACTCTACTGTGTTTCCTATGGGGTCCAAAGAGTGAGCTTGCTCAGAACAAAAGAACTGTGCTTCCTACACACATCGACCATATGTAGTTCAACTCTGCTTAGGAAACTGACAAGAACAGTAGCTCCTCTTCAGTCCAATACACTGTACTTGCGGGGAAGAGACGCGAGTGCTATTTGCATTGTGTATGGCAATTGGAGCACAATAGTGAATCGTCTTACCAGAAAACAACTCTTGCTCGTAGGACAAAAAACTGCATGTGACTCAACTCCATTTAGGTCTGGGAAACAAACGCTAGCTCGCCTTACAAGAAACACACTCTGCTTTAGAGAAAAGAGCACTCTTCTACTCTACTGTGTTTCCTATGGGGTCCGAACAGTGAGCTTGCTCAGAACAAAAGAACTGTGCTTCCTACACACGGGCCATATCTAGTTCAACTCTGCTTAGGAAACTGACAAGAACAGTAGCTCCTCTTCAATCCGATACACTGTACTTACTGGGAGAGACGCGAGTGCTATTTGTACTGTATATGGCAATGGGAGCGCTATAGTGACTTTCCTTACCAGAAAACAACTCTTGCTCGTAGGACCAGAAACTGAATGTGATTCCACTCCATTTAGGACTGGGAAACAAACGCTAGCTCGCGTTATAAGAAACACACTCTGCTTTTGAGAAAAGAACACTCTTCTACTCTACTGTGTTTCCTATAGGGCCAGAACAGTGAGCTTGCTCAGAACATAATGACTGTGCTTCCTACACACACGGGCATATCTAGTTCAACTCTGCTTAGGAAACTGACAAGAACAGTAGCTCCTCTATAGTCCAATACACTGTACTTGCTGGGAACAGACGCCAGTGCTATTTTCACTGTGTACGGCAATTGGAGCACAATAGTTACTCGTCTTACCAGAAAACAACTCTTGCTCATAGGACAAAAAACTGCATGTGACTCAACTCCACTTAGGACTGGGAAACAAACTCTATCTTGCTTTACAAGAAACACACTCTGCTTTAGAGAAAAGAGCACTCTTCTACTCTACTGTGTTTCCTTTTGGGCCAGAACAGTGAGCTTTCTCAGAAAAAAAGAACTGTGCTTCCTACACACAAGGGCCATATCTAGTTCAACTCTGCTTAGGAAACTGACAAGAACAGAAGCTGCTCTTCAGTCCGATACACTGTACTTGCTTAGAACAGACGCAAGTGCTATTTGCACTGTGTATGGCAATGGGAGCGCAATAGTGACTTTCCTTACCAGAAAACAACTCTTGCTCCTAGGACCAGAAACTGCATGTGATTCAACTCCATTTAGGACTAGGAAACAAACGCTAGATCACCTTACAAAAAACACACTCTGCTTTAGAGAAAAGAGCACTCATCTACTCTACTGTGTTACCTATAGGGCCAGAACAGTGAGCTTGCTCAGAACATAAGACCTGTGCTTCCTACACACACGGGCCATATCTAGTTCAACTCTGCTTAGGAAACTGACAAGAACAGTAGCTCCTCTTCAGTCCGATACACTGTACTTGCTGGGAACAGAGGCGAGTGCTATTTGCACTTTGTATGGCAATGGGAGCGCAATAGTGACTTTCCTTACCATAAAACAACTCTTGCTCGTAGGACCAGAAACTGCATGTGATTCAACTCCATTTAGGACTGGGAAACAAAGGCTAGCTTGGCTTACTAGAAACACACTCTGCTTTAGAGAAAAGAGCACTCTTCTACTCTACTGTGTTTCCTATAGGGCCAGAACAGTGAGCTTGCTCAGAACAAAAGAACTGTGCTTCCTACACACGGGCCATATCTAGTTCAAATCTGCTAAGGAAACTGACAAGAACAGTAGCTACTCTTCAGTCCGATACACTGTACTTGCTGAGAACAGACGTGAGTGCTATTTGCACTGTGTATGGCAATTGGAGCACAATAGTGACTCGTCTTACCAGAAAACAACTCATGCTCATAGGACAAAAAACTGCATGTGACTCAACTCCATTTAGGACTGGGAAACAAACTCTAGCTCTCCTTACAAGAAACACACTCCGCTTTTGAGAAAAGAGCACTCTTTTACTCTACTGTGTTTCCTATGGGGTCCGAACAGTGAGCGTGCTCAGAACAAAAGAACTGTGCTTCCTACGCACACGGCCATATCTAGTTCAATTCAGCTTAGGAACCTGACAAGAACAGTAGATCCTCTTCAGTCCAATACACTGTACTTGCTGGGAACAGACGCCAGTGCTATTTGTCCTGTGTATGGCAATGGCAGCGCAATAGTGACTATTCTTACCAGAAAACAACTCATGCTGGTAGGACCAGAAACTGCATGTGATTCCACTCCATTTAGGACTGGGAAACAAACGCTAGCTCGCATTACAAGAAACACACTCTGCTTATAAAAAAGAGCACTCTTCTACTCTACTGTGTTTCCTATGGGGTCCAAACAGTGAGCTTGCTCAGAACAAAAGAACTGTGCTTCCTACACACACGGACCATATGTAGTTCAACTCTGCTTAGGAAACTGACAAGAACAGTAGCTCCTCTTCAGTCCAATACACTGTACTTGCTAAGAAAAGACGCGAGTGCTATTTGCCCTGTGTATGGCAATGGGAGCGCAATAGTGACTTTCCTTACCAGAAAACAACTCTTGTTCGTAGGACCAGAAACTGCATGTGATTCAACTCCATTTAGGACTAGGAAACAAACGCTAGCTCGCTTTACAAGAAACACACTCTGCTTTAGAGAAAAGAGCACTCTTCTACTCTACGGTGTTTCCTATGGGGTCCAAACAGTGAGCTTGCTCAGAACAAAAGAACTGTGTTTCTGACACACACGGACCATATCTTTTTAAACTCTGCTTAGGAAACTGACACGAACAGTAGCTCCTATTCAGTCCAATACACTGTACTTGCTGGGAACAGACGCGTGTGCTATTTGCACTGTGTATGGCAATGGCAGCACAATAGTGACTACTCTTACCAGAAAACAACTCATGCTGGTAGGACCAGAAACTGAATGTGATTCCACTCCATTTAGGACTGGGAAACAAACGCTAGCTCGCATTACAAGAAACACACTCTGCTTATAAAAAAGAGCACTCTTCTACTCTACTGTGTTTCCTATGGGGTCCAAACAGTGAGCTTGCTCAGAACAAAAGAACTGTGCTTCCTACACACACGGACCATATGTAGTTCAACTCTGCTTAGGAAACTGACAAGAACAGTAGCTCCTCTTCAGTCCAATACACTGTACTTGCTGGGAAAAGACGCGAGTGCTATTTGCCCTGTGTATGGCAATGGGAGCGCAATAGTGACTTTCCTTACCAGAAAACAACTCTTGTTCGTAGGACCAGAAACTGCATGTGATTCAACTCCATTTAGGACTAGGAAACAAACGCTAGCTCGCTTTACAAGAAACACACTCTGCTTTAGAGAAAAGAGCACTCTTCTACTCTACGGTGTTTCCTATGTGGTCAAAACAGTGAGCTTGCTCAGAACAAAAGAACTGTGCTTCTGAAACACACGGACCATATCTTTTTAAACTCTGCTTAGGAAACTGACACGAACAGTAGCTCCTATTCAGTCCAATACACTGTACTTGCTGGGAACAGACGCGAGTGCTATTTGCACTGTGTATGGCAATTGGAGCACAATAGTGACTCTTCTTACCAGAAAACAACTCTTGCTCCTAGGACGAAAAACTGCATGTGACTCAACTCCATTTAGGACTGGGAAACAAACGCGAGCTCGCCTTACAAGAAACACACTCTGCTTTAGAGAAAAGAGCACTCATCTACTCTACTGTGTTACCTATAGGGCCAGAACAGTGAGCTTGCTCAGAACATAAGACCTGTGCTTCCTACACACACGGGCCATATCTAGTTCAACTCTGCTTAGGAAACTGACAAGAACAGTAGCTCCTCTTCAGTCCGATACACTGTACTTGCTGGGAACAGAGGCGAGTGCTATTTGCACTTTGTATGGCAATGGGAGCGCAATAGTGACTTTCCTTACCATAAAACAACTCTTGCTCGTAGGACCAGAAACTGCATGTGACTCAAATCCATTTAGGACTGGGAAACTAACGCTAGCTTGCCTTCCAAGAAACACACTCTGCTTTAGAGAAAAGAGCACTCATCTACTCTACAGTGTTTCCTATGGGGTCCAAACAGTGAGTTTGCTCAGAACATAAGAACTGTGCTTCCTACACATACGGGCCATATCTAGTTCATCTCTGCTTAGGAAACTGACAAGAACAGTAGCTCCTCTTCAGTCCGATACACTGTTCTTGCTGGGAACAGACGCGAGTGCTTTTTGCTCTGTGTATGGCAATGGGAGCGCAACAGTGACTTTCCTTACCAGAAAACAACTCTTGCTCGTAGGACCAGAAACTGCATGTGATTCAACTCCATTTAGGACTGGGAAACAAACGCTAGCTCGCCTTATAAGAAACACACTCTGCTTTTGAGAAAAGAGCACTCTTCTACTCTACTGTGTTTCCTATGGGGTCCGAACAGTGAGCTTGCTCAGAACAAAAGAACTGTGCTTCCTACACACGGGCCATATCTAGTTCAACTCTGCTTAGGAAACTGACAAGAACAGTAGCTCCTCTTCAATCCGATACACTGTACTTACTGGGAGAGACGCGAGTGCTATTTGTACTGTATATGGCAATGGGAGCGCTATAGTGACTTTCCTTACCAGAAAACAACTCTTGCTCGTAGGACCAGAAACTGAATGTGATTCCACTCCATTTAGGACTGGGAAACAAACGCTAGCTCTGGTTATAAGAAACACACTCTGCTTTTGAGAAAAGAACACTCTTCTACTCTACTGTGTTTCCTATAGGGCCAGAACAGTGAGCTTGCTCAGAACATAATGACTGTGCTTCCTACACACACGGGCATATCTAGTTCAACTCTGCTTAGGAAACTGACAAGAACAGTAGCTCCTCTATAGTCCAATACACTGTACTTGCTGGGAACAGACGCCAGTGCTATTTTCACTGTGTACGGCAATTGGAGCACAATAGTTACTCGTCTTACCAGAAAACAACTCTTGCTCATAGGACAAAAAACTGCATGTGACTCAACTCCACTTAGGACTGGGAAACAAACTCTATCTTGCTTTACAAGAAACACACTCTGCTTTAGAGAAAAGAGCACTCTTCTACTCTACTGTGTTTCCTTTTGGGCCAGAACAGTGAGCTTTCTCAGAAAAAAAGAACTGTGCTTCCTACACACACGGGCCATATCTAGTTCAACTCTGCTTAGCAAACTGACAAGAACAGTAGCTGCTCTTCAGTCCGATACACTGTACTTGCTTAGAACAGACGCAAGTGCTATTTGCACTGTGTATGGCAATGGGAGCGCAATAGTGACTTTCCTTACCAGAAAACAACTCTTGCTCCTAGGACCAGAAACTGCATGTGATTCAACTCCATTTAGGACTAGGAAACAAACACTGGATCACCTTACAAAAAACACACTCTGCTTTAGAGAAAAGAGCACTCATCTACTCTACTGTGTTACCTATAGGGCCAGAACAGTGAGCTTGCTCAGAACATAAGAACTGTGCTTCCTACACACACGGGCCATATCTAGTTCAACTCTGCTTAGGAAACTGACAAGAACAGTAGCTCCTCTTCAGTCCGATACACTGTACTTGCTGGGAACAGAGGCGAGTGCTATTTGCACTTTGTATGGCAATGGGAGCGCAATAGTGACTTTCCTTACCATAAAACAACTCTTGCTCGTAGGACCAGAAACTGCATGTGATTCAACTCCATTTAGGACTGGGAAACAAAGGCTAGCTCGGCTTACTAGAAACACACTCTGCTTTAGAGAAAAGAGCACTCTTCTACTCTACTGTGTTTCCTATAGGGCCAGAACAGTGAGCTTGCTCAGAACAAAAGAACTGTGCTTCCTACACACGGGCCATATCTAGTTCAACTCTGCTAAGGAAACTGACAAGAACAGTAGCTACTCTTCAGTCCGATACACTGTACTTGCTGAGAACAGACGTGAGTGCTATTTGCACTGTGTATGGCAATTGGAGCACAATAGTGACTCGTCTTACCAGAAAACAACTCTTGCTCATAGGACAAAAAACTGCATGTGACTCAACTCCATTTAGGACTGGGAAACAAACTCTAGCTCTCCTTACAAGAAACACACTCCGCTTTTGAGAAAAGAGCACTCTTTTACTCTACTGTGTTTCCTATGGGGTCCGAACAGTGAGCGTGCTCAGAACAAAAGAACTGTGCTTCCTACGCACACGGCCATATCTAGTTCAATTCAGCTTAGGAACCTGACAAGAACAGTAGATCCTCTTCAGTCCAATACACTGTACTTGCTGGGAACAGACGCCAGTGCTATTTGTCCTGTGTATGGCAATGGCAGCGCAATAGTGACTATTCTTACCAGAAAACAACTCATGCTGGTAGGACCAGAAACTGAATGTGATTCCACTCCATTTAGGACTGGGAAACAAACGCTAGCTCGCATTACAGGAAACACACTCTGCTTATAAAAAAGAGCACTCTTCTACTCTACTGTGTTTCCTATGGGGTCCAAACAGTGAGCTTGCTCAGAACAAAAGAACTGTGCTTCCTACACACACGGACCATATGTAGTTCAACTCTGCTTAGGAAACTGACAAGAACAGTAGCTCCTCTTCAGTCCAATACACTGTACTTGCTGGGAAAAGACGCGAGTGCTATTTGCCCTGTGTATGGCAATGGGAGCGCAATAGTGACTTTCCTTACCAGAAAACAACTCTTGTTCGTAGGACCAGAAACTGCATGTGATTCAACTCCATTTATGACTAGGAAACAAACGCTAGCTCGCTTTACAAGAAACACACTCTGCTTTAGAGAAAAGAGCACTCTTCTACTCTACGGTGTTTCCTATGGGGTCCAAACAGTGAGCTTGCTCAGAACAAAAGAACTGTGCTTCTGACACACACGGACCATATCTTTTTAAACTCTGCTTAGGAAACTGACACGAACAGTAGCTCCTATTCAGTCCAATACACTGTACTTGCTGGGAACAGACGCGAGTGCTATTTTCACTGTGTATGGCAATTGGAGCACAATAGTGACTCTTCTTACCAGAAAACAACTCTTGCTCCTAGGACGAAAAACTGCATGTGACTCAACTCCATTTAGGACTGGGAAACAAACGCGAGCTCGCCTTACAAGAAACACACTCTGCTTTAGAGAAAAGAGCACTCTTCTACTCTACTGTGTTTCCTTTAGGGCCAGAACAGTGAGCTTGCTCAGAACATAATAACTGTGCTTCCTACAAACACGGGCCATATCTAGTTCAACTATGCTTAGGAAACTGACAAGAACAGTAGCTCCTGTTCAGTCCAATACACTGTACTTGCTGGGAAAACACGCGAGTGCTATTTGCCCTGTGTATGGCAATGGGAGCACAATAGTGACTTTCCTTACCAGAAACAACTCTTGTTCGTAGGACCAGAAACTGCATGTGATTCAACTCCATTTAGGACTAGGAAACAAACGCTAGCTCGCCTTACAAGGAACACAATCTGCTTTTGAGAAAAGAGCACTCTTATACTCTACTGTGTTTCCTATAGGGCCAGAACAGTGAGCTTCCTCAGAACTTAAGAACTGTGCTTCCTACACACACGGGCCATATCTAGTTCAACTCTGCTTAGGAAACTGACAAGAACAGTAGCTCCTCTTCAGTCCGATACACTGTACTTGCGGGGAAGAGACGCGAGTGCTATTTGCATTGTGTATGGCAATTGGAGCACAATAGTGAATCGTCTTACCAGAAAACAACTCTTGCTCATAGGACAAAAAACTGCATGTGACTCAACTCCATTTAGGTCTGGGAAACAAACGCTAGCTCGCCTTACAAGAAACACACTCTGCTTTAGAGAAAAGAGCACTCTTCTACTCTACTGTGTTTCCTATGGGGTCCGAACAGTGAGCTTTCTCAGAAAAAAAGGAACTGTGCTTCCTACACACACAGCCATATCTAGTTCAATTCTGCTTAGGAACCTGACAAGAACAGTGGCTCCTCTTCAGTCCAATACACTGTACTGCTGGGAAAAGACGCCAGTGTTATTTGTCCTGTGTATGGCAATGGCAGCACAATAGTGACTATTCTTATCATAAAACAACTCTTGCTTGTAGGACCAGAAACTGTATGTGATTCAACTTCATTTAGGACTGTGAAACAGACGCTAGCTCGCCTTACTAGAAACACAATCTGCTTTAGAGAAAAGAGCACTCTTCTATTCTACTCTGTTTCCTATAGGGCCAGAACAGTGAGCTTGCTCAGAACAAAAGAACTGTGCTTCCTACACACGGGCCATATCTATTTCAACTCTGCTTAGGAAACTGACAAGAACAGTAGCTCCACTTCAGTCCAGTACACTGTACTTGCTGAGAACAGACGCGAGTGCTACTTGCACTGTGTACGGGAATTGGAGCACAATAGTGACTCGTCTTACCAGAAAAAAACTCTTGCTCATAGGACAAAAAACTACATGTGACTCAACTCCATTTAGGACTGGGAAACAAACGCTAGCTCGCTTTACAAGAAACACACTCTGCTTTTGAGAAAAGGGCACTCTTCTACTCTACTGTGTTTCCTATAGGGCCAGAACAGTGAGCTTGCTCACAACAAATGAACTGTGCTTCCTAGACACACGGGCCATATCTAGTTCAACTCTACTTAGGAGACTGACAAGAACAGTAGCTCCTCTTCAGTCCTATACACTGTACTTGCTGGGAACAGACGCGAGTGCTATTTGCACTGTGTATGGCAATGAGAGCGCAATAGTGGCTTTCCTTACCAGAAAACAACTCTTGCTCGTAGGACCACACACTGCATGTGATTCAACGCCATTTAGGACTGGGAAACAAATGCTAGCTCGCCTTACAAGAAACACACTCTGCTTTTGAGAAAAGAGCACTCTTCTACTCTACTGTGTTTCTTATAGGACCAGAACAGTGAGCTTGCTCAGAACATAAGAACTGTGCTTTCTACACACACGGTCCTTATCTAGTTCAACTCTGCTTAGGAAACTGACAAGAACAGTAGCTCCTCTTCAGTCCGATACACTGTACTTGCTGGAAACAGACGCGAGTGCTATTTGCACTGTGTATGGCAATGACAGCGCAATAGTGACTCTCCTTACCAGAAATTACTCTTGCTCGTAGGAACACAAACTGCATGTGATTCAACGCCATTTAGGACTGGGAAACAAATGCTAGCTCGCCTTACAAGAAACACACTCTGCTTTTGAGAAAAGAGCACTCTTCTACTCTACTGTGTTTCCTATGGGGTCCAAACAGTGAGCTTGCTCAGAACAAAGAACTGTGCTTCCTACACACATCGACCATATCTAGTTCAACTCTGCTTAGGAAACTGACAAGAACAGTAGCTCCTCTTCAGTCCAATACACTGTACTTGCGGGGAAGAGACGCGAGTGCTATTTGCACTGTGTATGGCAATTGGAGCACAATAGTGACTCGTCTTACCAGAAAACAACTCTTGCTCGTAGGACAAAAAACTGCATGTGACTCAACTCCATTTAGGTCTGGGAAACAAACGCTACCTCGCCTTACAAGAAACTCACTCTGCTTTAGAGAAAAGAGCACTCTTCTACTCTACTGTGTTTCCTATGGGGTCCAAACAGTGAGCTTTCTCAGAACAAAAGAACTGTGCTTCCTACACACACAGCCATATCTAGTTCAATTCTGCTTAGGAAACTGACAAGAACTGTAGCTCCTCTTCAGTCCGATACACTGTACTTGCTGGGAACAGACGCCAATGCTATTTGCACTGTGTATGGCAAAGGGAGCACAATAGTGACTTTACTTACCAGAAAACAACTCTTGCTCGTAGGACCAGAAATTGCATGTGATTCAACTTCATTTAGGACTGGGAAACAAATGATAGCTTGCCTTACAAAAAACACACTCTGCTTTTGAGAAAAGAGCACTCTTCTACTCTACTGTGTTTCCTTTTGGGTCCGAACAGTGAGCTTGCTCAGAACAAAAGAACTGTGCTTCCTACACACACGGCCATATCTAGTTCAATTCTGCTTAGGAACCTGACAAGAACAGTAGATCCTGTTCAGTCCAGTACACTGTACTTGCTGCGAACAGACGCCAGTACTATTTGTCCTGTGTATGGAAATGGCAGCACAATAGTGACTATTCTTACCATAAAACAACTCTTGCTCGTAAGACAGAAACTGCATGTGATTCCACTCCATTTAGGACTGGGAAACAAACGCTAGCTCACCTTACAAGAAACACACTCTGCTTTAGAGAAAAGAGCACTCTTCTACTCTACTGTGTTTCCTATGGCTTCCAAACAGTGAGCTTGCTCAGAACAAAAGTACTGTGCTTCCTACACACAAGGACCATATGTAGTTCAACTCTGCTTAGGAAACTGACAAGAAAAGTAGCTCCCATTCAGTCCAATACACTTTACTTGCTGGGAAAAGACTCGAGTGCTATTTGCACTGTGTATGGCAATGGGAGCGCAATAGTGACTTTCCTTACCAGAAAACAACTCTTGTTCGTAGGACCAGAAATTGCATGTGATTCAACTCCATTTAGGAATAGGAAACAAACGCTAGCTCGCCTTACAAGAAACACACTCTGCTTTTGAGAAAAGAGCACTCTTCTACTCTACAGTGTTTCCTATAGGGCCAGAACAGTGAGCTTGCTCAGAACATAAGAACTGTGCTTTCTACACACACGGTCCTTATCTAGTTCAACTCTGCTTAGGAAACTGACAAGAACAGTAGCTCCTCTTCAGTCCGATACACTGTACTTGCTGGGAACAGACGCGAGTGCTATTTGCACTGTGTATGGCAATGGGAGCACAATAGTGACTTTCCTTACCAGAAAACAACTCTTGCTCGTAGGACCAAAAACTGCATGTGATTCAACTCCTTTTAGGACTGGGAAACAAATGCTAGATCGCCTTACATGAAACACTCTCTGCTTTTGAGAAAAGAGCACTCTTCTACTCTACTGTGTTTCCTATGGGGTCCAAACAGTGAGCTTGCTCAGAACAAAGAACTGTGCTTCCTACACACATGGACCATATCTAGTTCAACTCTGCTTAGGAAACTGACAAGAACAGTAGCTCCTCTTCAGTCCGATACACTGTACTTGCTGGGAACAGACGAGAGTGCTATTTGCACTGTGTATGGCAAAGGGAGCACATTAGTGACTTTCCTTAACAGAAAACAACTCTTGCTCGTAGGACCAGAAATTGCATGTGACTCAACTCCATTTAGGACTGGGAAACAAATGATAGCTTGCCTTACAAAAAACACAATCTGCTTTTGAGAAAAGAGCACTCTTCTACTCTACTGTGTTTCCTATGGGGTCCGAACAGTGAGCTTGCTCAGAACAAAAGAACTGTGCTTCCTACACACACGGCCATATCTAGTTCAATTCTGCTTAGGAACCTGACAAGAACAGTAGATCCTCTTCAGTCCTATACACTGTACTTGCTGCGAACAGACGCCAGTGCTATTTGTCCTGTGTATGGCAATGGCAGCACAATAGTGATTATTCTTACCATAAAACAACTCTTGCTCATAGGACAGAAACTGCATGTGATTCCACTCCATTTAGGACTGGGAAACAAATGCTAGCTCGCCTTACAAGAAACACACTGTGCTTTAGAGAAAAGAGCACTCTTCTACTCTACTGTGTTTCCTATGGGGTCCAAACAGTGAGCTTGCTCAGAACATAAGAACTGTGCTTCCTACACAAAAGGACCATATGTAGTTCAACTCTGCTTAGGAAACTGACAAGAACAGTAGCTCCTATTCAGTCCAATACACTGTGCTTGCTGGAAACAGACGTGAGTGCTATTTGCACTGTGTATGGCAAAGGGAGCACAATAGTGACTTTCCATATCAGAAAACAACTCTTGCTCGTAGGACCAGAAACTGCATGTGACTCAACTCCATTTAGGACTGGGAAACAAATGATAGCTTGCCTTACAAAAAACACACTCTGCTTTTGAGAAAAGAGCACTCTTCTACTCTACTGTGTTTCCTATGGGGTCCGAACAGTGAGCTTGCTCAGAACAAAAGAACTGTGCATCCTACACACACGGCCATATCTAGTTCAATTCTGCTTAGGAACCTGACAAGAACAGTAGATCCTCTTCAGTCCTATACACTGTACTTGCTGTGTACAGACGCCAGTGCTATTTGTCCTGTGTATGGCAATGGCAGCACAATAGTGACTATTCTTACCATAAAACAACTCTTGCTCGTAGGACAGAAACTGCATGTGATTCCACTCCATTTAGGACTGGGAAACAAATGCTAGCTCGCCTTACAAGAAACACACTCTGCTTCTGAGAAAAGAGCACTCTTCTACTCTACTGTGTTTCCTATAGGGCCAGAAAAGTGAGCTTGCTCAGAACCAAACAACTGTGCTTCCTACACACATGGGCCATATCTAGTTCAACTCTTCTTAGGAAACTGACAAGAACAGTAGCTTCTCTTCATTCCGATACACTGTACTTGCTGAGAACAGATGCGAGTGCTATTTGCACTGTGAATGGCAATTGGAGCACTAAAGTGACTCATCCTACCAGAAAACAACTCTTGCTCGTAGGACAAAAAACTGCATGTGAATCAACTCCATTTAGGACTGGGAAACAAACTGTAGTTCGCCTTATAAGAAACACACTCTGCTTTTGAGAAAAGAGCAGTATTCTACTCTAATGTGTTTCCTATTGGGCCAGAACATTGAGCTTGCTCAGAAAAAAAGAACTGTGCTTCCTACACACCCGGCCATATCTAGTTCAATTCTGCTTAGGAACCTGACAAGAACAGTAGATCCTGTTCAGTCCAATACACTGTACTTGCTGCGAAAAGACGCCAGTACTATTAGTCCTGTTTATAGAAATGGCAGCACAATAGTGACTATTCTTACCATAAAACAACTCTTGCTCATAGGACAGAAACTGCATGTGATTCCACTCCATTTAGGACTGGGAAACAAACGCTAACTCGCCTTACCAGAAACACACTCTGCTTTAGAGAAAAGAGCACTCTTCTACTCTACTGTGTTTCCTATGGCTTCCAAACAGTGAGCTTGCTCAGAACAAAAGTACTGTGCTTCCTACACACAAGGACCATATGTAGTTCAACTCTGCTTAGGAAACTGACAAGAACAGTAGCTCCTATTCAGTCCAATACACTGTACTTGCTGCGAAAAGACGCGAGTGCTATTTGCACTGTGTATGGCAATGGGAGCGCAATAGTGACTTTCCTTAACAGAAAACAACTCTTGTTCGTAGGACCAGAAACTGCATGTGATTCAACTCCATGTAGGACTAAAAAACAAACGCTAGCTCACCTTACAAGAACCACACTCTGCTTTTGAGAAAAGAGCACTCTTCTACTCTACTGTGTTTCCCATAATGCCAGAACAGTGAGCTTGCTCAGAACATAAGAACTGTGCTTTCTACACACACGGTCCTTATCTAGTTCAACTCAGCTTAGGAAACTGACAAGAACAGTAGCTCCTCTTCAGCCCGTTACACTGTACTTGCTGGGAACAGACGCCAGTGCTATTTGCACTGTGTATGGCAATGGGAGCGCAATAGTTACTTTCTTTACCAGAAAACAACTCTTGCTCGTAGGACCAAAAATTGCATGTGATTCAACTCCATTTAGGACTGGGAAACAAACGCTAGCTCGCCTTACAAGAAACACACTCTGCTTTTGAGAAAAGAGCACTCTTCTACTCTACTGTGTTTCCTAAGGGTCCGAAAAGTGATCTTGCTCAGAACAAAAGCACTGTGCTTCTAAACACACACACGGCCATATCTAGTTCAATTCTGCTTAGGAACCTGACAAGAACAGTAGATCCTCTTCAGTCCAATACACTTTACTTGCTGGGATTAGAGGCCAGTGCTATTTGTCCTGTGTATGGCAATAGCAGCGCAATAGTGACTCTTCTTACCAGAAAACAACTCTTGCTCGTAGGACCAAAAACTGTCTGTGACTCAACTCCATTTAGGACTGGGAAAGAAACGCGAGCTCGCCTTACAAGAAACACACTCTGCTTTAGAGAAAAGAGCACTCTTCTACTCTACTGTTTTTCCTTTTGGGTCCAAACAGTGAGCTTGCTCAGAACCAAAGAACTGTGCTTCCTACACACACGGGCCATATATAGTTCAACTCTGCTTAGGAAACTGACAAGAACAGTAGCTCCTCTTCAGTCCAATACACTGTACTTGCTGAGAACAGATGCGAGTGGTATTTGCACTGTGAATGGCAATTGGAGCACAATAGTGACTCGTCTTACCAGAAAACAACTCTTGCTCGTAGGACAAAAAACTGCATGTGACTCAAATCCATTTAGGACTGGGAAACAAACTCTAGCTCGCCTTACAAGAAACACACTCTGCTTTTGAGAAAAGAGCAGTATTCTACTCTAATGTGTTTCCTATAGGGCCAGAACATTGAGCTTGCTCAGAAAAAAAGAACTGTGCTTCCTACACACACGGGCTATATCTAGTTTAACTCTGCTTAGGAAACTGAGAAGAACAGTAGCTTCTCTTCAGTCCGATACACTGTACTTTCTGTGAACAGATGCCAGTGCTGTTTGCACTGTGTATGGCAATGGGAGAGAAATAGTAACTTTCCTTACCAGAAAACAACTCTTGCTTGTAGGACCAGAAACTGCATGTGATTCAACTCCATTTAGGACTGGGAAACAAACGCTAGCTTGTATTACAAGAAACACACTCTGCTTTAGAGAAAAGAGCACTCTTCTACTCTACTGTGTTTCCTATGGGGTCCAAACAGAGAGCTTGCTCAGAACAAAAGAACTGTGCTTCCTACACACACGGACCATATCTAGTTCAACTCTGCTTAGGAAACTGACAAGAACAGTAGCTCCTCTTCAGTGCAATACACTGTACTTGCTGGGAACAAACGGGAGTGCTATTTGCACTGTGTATGGCAATGAGAGCGCAATAGTGACTTTCCCTACCAGAAAACAACTCTTGCTCGTGGGACAAAAAACTGCATGTGACTCAACTCCATTTAGGACTGGGAAACAAACTCTAGCTCGCCTTACAAGAAACACACTCTGCTTTTGAGAAAAGAGCAGTATTCTACTCTAATGTGTTTCCTATGGGGTCCAAACAGTGAGCTTGCTCAGAACAAAAGAACTGTGCTTCCTACACACACGGACCATATGTAGTTCAACTCTGCTTAGGAAACTGACAAGAACAGTATCTCCTCTTCAGTCCAATACACTGTACTTGCTGGGAAAAGACGCGAGTGCTATTTGCACTGTGTATGGCAATGGGAGCGCAATAGTGACTTTCCTTACCAGAAAACAACTCTTGTTCGTAGGACCAGAAACTGCATGTGATTCAACTCCATTTAGGACTAAAAAACAAACGCTAGCTCGCCTTACAAGAACCACACTGTGCTTCAGAGAAAAGAGCACTCCTCTACTCTACTGTGTTTCCTATGGGGTCCAAACAGTGAGCTTGCTCAGAACATAAGAACTGTGCTTCCTACACACAAGGACCATATGTAGTTCAACTCTGCTTAGAAAACTGACAAGAACAGTAGCTCCTATTCAGTCCAATACACTGTGCTTGCTGTAAACAGACGTGAGTGCTATTTGCACTGTGTATGGCAAAGGGAGCACAATAGTGACTTTCCATATCAGAAAACAACTCTTTCTCGTAGGACCAGAAACTGCATGTGACTCAACTCCATTTAGGACTGGGAAACAAATGATAGCTTGCCTTACAAAAAACACACTCTGCTTTTGAGAAAAGAGCACTCTTCTACTCTACTGTGTTTCCTATGGGGTCCGAACAGTGAGCTTGCTCAGAACAAAAGAACTGTGCATCATACACACACGGCCATATCTAGTTCAATTCTGCTTAGGAACCTGACAAGAACAGTAGATCCTCTTCAGTCCTATACACTGTACTTGCTGTGTACAGACGCCAGTGCTATTTGTCCTGTGTATGGCAATGGCAGCACAATAGTGACTATTCTTACCATAAAACAACTCTTGCTCGTAGGACAGAAACTGCATGTGATTCAACTCCATTTAGGACTGGGAAACAAATGCTAGCTCGCCTTACAAGAAACACACTCTGCTTTAGAGAAAAGAGCACTCTTCTACTCTACTGTGTTTCCTATGAGGTCCAAACAGTGAGCTTGCTCAGAACATAAGAACTGTGCTTCCTACACACAAGGACCATATGTAGTTCAACTCTGCTTAGGAAACTGACAAGAACAGTAGCTCCTATTCAGTCCGATACACTTTGCTTGCTGGGAACAGACGCGAGTGCTATTTGCACTGTGTATGGCATTTGGAGCGCAATAGTGACTCTTCTTACCAGAAAACAACTCTTGCTCGTAAGACCAAAAACTGCCTGTGACTCAACTCCATTTAGGACTGGGAAACAAACGCGAGCTCGCCTTACAAGAAACACACTCTGCTTTAGAGAAAAGAGCACTCTTCTACTCTACTGTGTTTCCCATAGGGCCAGAACATTGAGCTTGCTCAGAACATAATAACTGTGCTTCCTACACAAACGGGCCATATCTAGTTCAACTCTGCTTAGGAAACTGACAAGAACAGTAGCTCCTCTTCAGTCTGATACACTGTACTTGCTGAGAGCAGACGCGAGTGCTACTTGCATTGTGTACGGGAATTGGAGCACAATAGTGACTCGTCTTACCAGAAAACAACTCTTGCTCATAGGACAAAAAACTACATGTGACTCAACTCCATTTAGGACTGGAAAACAAACGCTAGCTCGCCTTACAAGAAACACACTCTGCTTTTGAGAAAAGGGCACTCTTCTACTCTACTGTGTTTCCTATACGGCCAGAACAGTGAGCTTGCTCAGAACAAATGAACTGTGCTTCCTAGACACACGGGCCATATCTAGTTCAACTCTACTTAGGAGACTGACAAGAACAGTAGCTCCTCTTCAGTCCTATACACTGTACTTGCTGGGAACAGACGCGAGTGCTATTTGCACTGTGTATGGCAATGAGAGCGCAATAGTGGCTTTCCTTACCAGAAAACAACTCTTGCTCGTAGGACCACACACTGCATGTGATTCAACGCCATTTAGGACTGGGAAACAAATGCTAGCTCGCCTTACAAGAAACACACTCTGCTTTTGAGAAAAGAGCCCTCTTCTAGAATACTGTGTTTCCTATGGTGTCCAAACAGTGAGCTTGCTCAGAACAAAGAACTGTGCTTCCTAAACACACGGACCATATCTAGTTCAACTCTGCTTAGGAAACTGATAAGAACAGTAGCTCCTCTTCAGTCCGATACACTGTACTTGCTGGAAACAGACGCGAGTGCTATTTGCACTGTGTATGGCAATGACAGCGCAATAGTGACTCTCCTTACCAGAAATTACTCTTGCTCGTAGGAACACAAACTGCATGTGATTCAACGCCATTTAGGACTGGGAAACAAATGCTAGCTCGCCTTAGAAGAAACACACTCTGCTTCTGAGAAAAGAGCACTCTTCTACTCTACTGTGTTTCCTATAGGGCCAGAAAAGTGAGCTTGCTCAGAACCAAACAACTGTGCTTCCTACACACACGGGCCATATCTAGTTCAACTCTTCTTAGGAAACTGACAAGAACAGTAGCTCCTCTTCAGTCCGATAAACTGTACTTGCTGAGAACAGATGCGAGTGCTATTTGCACTGTGAATGGCAATTGGAGCACTAAAGTGACTCGTCTTACCAGAAAACAACTCTTGCTCGTAGGACAAAAAACTGCATGTGACTCAACTCCATTTAGGACTGGGAAACAAACTGTAGTTCGCCTTATAAGAAACACACTCTGCTTTTGAGAAAAGAGCAGTATTCTACTCTAATGTGTTTCCTATTGGGCCAGAACATTGAGCCTGCTCAGAAAAAAAGAACTGTGCTTCCTACACACCCGGATATATCTAGTTCAATTCTGCTTAGGAACCTGACAAGAACAGTAGATCCTGTTCAGTCCAATTCACTGTACTTGCTGCGAAAAGACGCCAGTACTATTAGTCCTGTTTATGGAAATGGCAGGACAATAGTGACTATTCTTAGCATAAAACAGCTCTTGCTCATAGGACAGAAACTGCATGTGATTCCACTCCATTTAGGACTGGGAAACAAACGCTAACTCGCCTTACCAGAAACACACTCTGCTTTAGAGAAAAGAGCACTCTTCTACTCTACTGTGTTTCCTATGGCTTCCAAACAGTGAGCTTGCTCAGAACAAATGTACTGTGCTTCTAAACACACACACGGCCATATCTAGTTCAATTCTGCTTAGGAACCTGACAAGAACAGTAGATCCTCTTCAGTCCAATACACTTTACTTGCTGGGAATAGAGGCCAGTGCTATTTGTCCTGTGTATGGCAATAGCAGCGCAATAGTGACTATTCTTACCATAAAACAACTCTTGCTCGTAGAACCAGAAACTGCATGTGATTCAACTTCATTTAGGACTGTGAAACAAACGCTAGCTCGCCTTACTAGAAACACACTCTGCTTTTGAGAAAAGAGCACTCTTCTACTCTACTCTGTTTCCTATAGGGCCAGAACAGTGAGCTTGCTCAGAACAAAAGAACTGTGCTTCCTACACACGGGCCATATCTATTTCAACTCTGGTTAGGAAACAGACAAGAACAGTAGATCCTATTCAGTCCAATACACTGTACTTGCTGGGAACAGACACAAGTGCTATTTGCATTGTGTAGGGCAATTGGAGCACAATTGTGACTCGTCTTACCAGAAAACAACTCTTGCTCATAGGACAAAAAACTGCATGTGACTCAACTCCACTTATGACTGGGAAACAAACTCTAGCTCGCTTTACAAGAAACACACTCTGCTTTTGAGAAAAGAGCACTCTTCTACTCTACTGTTTTTCCTATAGGGCCAGAACAGTGAGCTTGCTCAGAAAAAAAGAACTGTGCTTCCTACACACACGGGCCATATCTAGTTCAACTATGCTTAGGAAACTGACAAGAACAGTAGCTCCTATTCAGTCCAATACACTGTATTGTTGGGAACAGATGCAAGTGCTATTTGCACTGTGTATGGCAATGGGAGCTCAATAGTGACTTTCCTTACCAGAAAACAACTCTTGTTCGTAGGACCAGAAACTGCATGTGATTCAACTCCATTTATGACTAGGAAACAAACGCTAGCTCGCCTTACAAGAAACACACTCTGCTTTAGAGAAAAGAGCACTCCTCTACTCTAATCTGTTTCCTATAGGGCCAGAACAGTGAGCTTGCTCAGAACATAAGAACTGTGCTTCCTACACACACGGCCATATCTAGTTCAACTCTGATTCGGAAACTGACAAGAACAGTAGCTCCTCTTCAGTCCGATACACTGTACTTGCTGGGAACAGACGCGAGTGCTATTTGCACTGTGTATGGCAATGGGAGCGCAATAGTGACTTTCCTTACCAGAAAACAACTCTTGTTCGTAGTACCAGAAACTGCATGTGATTCAACTCTATTTAGGACTGGGAAACAAACGCTAGCTCGCCTTACAAGAAACACACTCTGCTTTTGAGAAAAGAGCACTCTTCTACTCTACTGTGTTTTCTATGGGGTCCGAACAGTGAGCTTGCTCAGAACAAAAGAACTGTGTTTCCTACACACACTGGCCATATCTGGTTCAACTCTGCTTCGGAACCTGACAAGAACAGTAGATCCTCTTCAGACCAATATATTGTACTTGCTGGGAACAGACGCGAGTGCTATTTGCACTGTGTATGCCAATTGGAGCACAATAGTGACTCGTCTTACCAGAAAACAACTCTTGCTCGTAGGACAAAAACCTGCATGTGACTCAAATCCATTTAGGACTGGGAAACTAACGCTAGCTTGCCTTCCAAGAAACACACTCTGCTTTAGAGAAAAGAGCACTCATCTACTCTACTGTGTTTCCTATGGGGTCCAAACAGTGAGTTTGCTCAGAACATAAGAACTGTGCTTCCTACACACACGGGCCATATCTAGTTCATCTCTGCTTAGGAAACTGACAAGAACAGTAGCTCCTCTTCAGTCCGATACACTGTTCTTGCTGGGAACAGACGCGAGTGCTTTTTGCTCTGTGTATGGCAATGGGAGCGCAACAGTGACTTTCCTTACCAGAAAACAACTCTTGCTCGTAGGACCAGAAACTGCATGTGATTCAACTCCATTTAGGACTGGGAAACAAACGCTAGCTCGCCTTATAAGAAACACACTCTGCTTTTGAGAAAAGAGCACTCTTCTACTCTACTGTGTTTCCTATGGGGTCCGAACAGTGAGCTTGCTCAGAACAAAAGAACTGTGCTTCCTACACACGGGCCATATCTAGTTCAACTCTGCTTAGGAAACTGACAAGAACAGTAGCTCCTCTTCAATCCGATACACTGTACTTACTGGGAGAGACGCGAGTGCTATTTGTACTGTATATGGCAATGGGAGCGCTATAGTGACTTTCCTTACCAGAAAACAACTCTTGCTCGTAGGACCAGAAACTGAATGTGATTCCACTCCATTTAGGACTGGGAAACAAACGCTAGCTCTGGTTATAAGAAACACACTCTGCTTTTGAGAAAAGAACACTCTTCTACTCTACTGTGTTTCCTATAGGGCCAGAACAGTGAGCTTGCTCAGAACATAATGACTGTGCTTCCTACACACACGGGCATATCTAGTTCAACTCTGCTTAGGAAACTGACAAGAACAGTAGCTCCTCTATAGTCCAATACACTGTACTTGCTGGGAACAGACGCCAGTGCTATTTTCACTGTGTACGGCAATTGGAGCACAATAGTTACTCGTCTTACCAGAAAACAACTCTTGCTCATAGGACAAAAAACTGCATGTGACTCAACTCCACTTAGGACTGGGAAACAAACTCTATCTTGCTTTACAAGAAACACACTCTGCTTTAGAGAAAAGAGCACTCTTCTACTCTACTGTGTTTCCTTTTGGGCCAGAACAGTGAGCTTTCTCAGAAAAAAAGAACTGTGCTTCCTACACACACGGGCCATATCTAGTTCAACTCTGCTTAGGAAACTGACAAGAACAGTAGCTGCTCTTCAGTCCGATACACTGTACTTGCTTAGAACAGACGCAAGTGCTATTTGCACTGTGTATGGCAATGGGAGCGCAATAGTGACTTTCCTTACCAGAAAACAACTCTTGCTCCTAGGACCAGAAACTGCATGTGATTCAACTCCATTTAGGACTAGGAAACAAACACTAGATCACCTTACAAAAAACACACTCTGCTTTAGAGAAAAGAGCACTCATCTACTCTACTGTGTTACCTATAGGGCCAGAACAGTGAGCTTGCTCTGAACATAAGAACTGTGCTTCCTACACACACGGGCCATATCTAGTTCAACTCTGCTTAGGAAACTGACAAGAACAGTAGCTCCTCTTCAGTCCGATACACTGTACTTGCTGGGAACAGAGGCGAGTGCTATTTGCACTTTGTATGGCAATGGGAGCGCAATAGTGACTTTCCTTACCATAAAACAACTCTTGCTCGTAGGACCAGAAACTGCATGTGATTCAACTCCATTTAGGACTGGGAAACAAAGGCTAGCTCGGCTTACTAGAAACACACTCTGCTTTAGAGAAAAGAGCACTCTTCTACTCTACTGTGTTTCCTATAGGGCCAGAACAGTGAGCTTGCTCAGAACAAAAGAACTGTGCTTCCTACACACGGGCCATATCTAGTTCAACTCTGCTAAGGAAACTGACAAGAACAGTAGCTACTCTTCAGTCCGATACACTGTACTTGCTGAGAACAGACGTGAGTGCTATTTGCACTGTGTATGGCAATTGGAGCACAATAGTGACTCGTCTTACCAGAAAACAACTCTTGCTCATAGGACAAAAAACTGCATGTGACTCAACTCCATTTAGGACTGGGAAACAAACTCTAGCTCTCCTTACAAGAAACACACTCCGCTTTTGAGAAAAGAGCACTCTTTTACTCTACTATGTTTCCTATGGGGTCCGAACAGTGAGCGTGCTCAGAACAAAAGAACTGTGCTTCCTACGCACACGGCCATATCTAGTTCAATTCAGCTTAGGAACCTGACAAGAACAGTAGATCCTCTTCAGTCCAATACACTGTACTTGCTGGGAACAGACGCCAGTGCTATTTGTCCTGTGTATGGCAATGGCAGCGCAATAGTGACTATTCTTACCAGAAAACAACTCATGCTGGTAGGACCAGAAACTGAATGTGATTCCACTCCATTTAGGACTGGGAAACAAACGCTAGCTCGCATTACAGGAAACACACTCTGCTTATAAAAAAGAGCACTCTTCTACTCTACTGTGTTTCCTATGGGGTCCAAACAGTGAGCTTGCTCAGAACAAAAGAACTGTGCTTCCTACACACACGGACCATATGTAGTTCAACTCTGCTTAGGAAACTGACAAGAACAGTAGCTCCTCTTCAGTCCAATACACTGTACTTGCTGGGAAAAGACGCGAGTGCTATTTGCCCTGTGTATGGCAATGGGAGCGCAATAGTGACTTTCCTTACCAGAAAACAACTCTTGTTCGTAGGACCAGAAACTGCATGTGATTCAACTCCATTTATGACTAGGAAACAAACGCTAGCTCGCTTTACAAGAAACACACTCTGCTTTAGAGAAAAGAGCACTCTTCTACTCTACGGTGTTTCCTATGGGGTCCAAACAGTGAGCTTGCTCAGAACAAAAGAACTGTGCTTCTGACACACACGGACCATATCTTTTTAAACTCTGCTTAGGGTACTGACACGAACAGTAGCTCCTATTCAGTCCAATACACTGTACTTGCTGGGAACAGACGCGAGTGCTATTTTCACTGTGTATGGCAATTGGAGCACAATAGTGACTCTTCTTACCAGAAAACAACTCTTGCTCCTAGGACGAAAAACTGCATGTGACTCAACTCCATTTAGGACTGGGAAACAAACGCGAGCTCGCCTTACAAGAAACACACTCTGCTTTAGAGAAAAGAGCACTCTTCTACTCTACTGTGTTTCCTTTAGGGCCAGAACAGTGAGCTTGCTCAGAACATAATAACTGTGCTTCCTTCACACACGGGCCATATCTAGTTCAACTATGCTTAGGAAACTGACAAGAACAGTAGCTCCTGTTCAGTCCAATACACTGTACTTGCTGGGAAAACACGCGAGTGCTATTTGCCCTGTGTATGGCAATGGGAGCACAATAGTGACTTTCCTTACCAGAAACAACTCTTGTTCGTAGGACCAGAAACTGCATGTGATTCAACTCCATTTAGGACTAGGAAACAAGCGCTAGCTCGCCTTACAAGGAACACAATCTGCTTTTGAGAAAAGAGCACTCTTATACTCTACTGTGTTTCCTATAGGGCCAGAACAGTGAGCTTCCTCAGAACTTAAGAACTGTGCTTCCTACACACACGGGCCATATCTAGTTCAACTCTGCTTAGGAAACTGACAAGAACAGTAGCTCCTCTTCAGTCCGATACACTGTACTTACTGGGAGAGACGCGAGTGCTATTTGCACTGTATATGGCAATGGGAGCGCAATAGTGACTTTTCTTACCAGAAAACAACTCTTGCTCGTAAAACCAGAAACTGCATGTGATTCCACTCCATTTAAGACTGGGAAACAAATGCTAGCTCGCGGTATAAGAAACACAATCTGCTTTTGAGAAAAGAGCACTCTTCTACTCTACTGTGTTTCCTATGGGGTCCAAAGAGTGAGCTTGCTCAGAACAAAAGAACTGTGCTTCCTACACACATCGACCATATGTAGTTCAACTCTGCTTAGGAAACTGACAAGAACAGTAGCTCCTCTTCAGTCCAATACACTGTACTTGCGGGGAAGAGACGCGAGTGCTATTTGCATTGTGTATGGCAATTGGAGCACAATAGTGAATCGTCTTACCAGAAAACAACTCTTGCTCGTAGGACAAAAAACTGCATGTGACTCAACTCCATTTAGGTCTGGGAAACAAACGCTAGCTCGCCTTACAAGAAACACACTCTGCTTTAGAGAAAAGAGCACTCTTCTACTCTACTGTGTTTCCTATGGGGTCCGAACAGTGAGCTTTCTCAGAAAAAAAAGAACTGTGCTTCCTACACACACAGCCATATCTAGTTCAATTCTGCTTAGGAACCTGACAAGAACAGTGGCTCCTCTTCAGTCCAATACACTGTACTGCTGGGAAAAGACGCCAGTGTTATTTGTCCTGTGTATGGCAATGGCAGCACAATAGTGACTATTCTTATCATAAAACAACTCTTGCTTGTAGGACCAGAAACTGTATGTGATTCAACTTCATTTAGGACTGTGAAACAAACGCTAGCTCGCCTTACTAGAAACACAATCTGCTTTAGAGAAAAGAGCACTCTTCTATTCTACTCTGTTTCCTATAGGGCCAGAACAGTGAGCTTGCTCAGAACAAAAGAACTGTGCTTCCTACACACGGGCCATATCTATTTCAACTCTGCTTAGGAAACTGACAAGAACAGTAGCTCCACTTCAGTCCAGGACACTGTACTTGCTGAGAACAGACGCGAGTGCTACTTGCACTGTGTACGGGAATTGGAGCACAATAGTGACTCGTCTTACCAGAAAAAAACTCTTGCTCATAGGACAAAAAACTACATGTGACTCAACTCCATTTAGGACTGGGAAACAAACGCTAGCTCGCTTTACAAGAAACACACTCTGCTTTTGAGAAAAGGGCACTCTTCTACTCTACTGTGTTTCCTATAGGGCCAGAACAGTGAGCTTGCTCAGAACAAATGAACTGTGCTTCCTAGACACACGGGCCATATCTAGTTCAACTCTACTTAGGAGACTGACAAGAACAGTAGCTCCTCTTCAGTCCTATACACTGTACTTGCTGGGAACAGACGCGAGTGCTATTTGCACTGTGTATGGCAATGAGAGCGCAATAGTGGCTTTCCTTACCAGAAAACAACTCTTGCTCGTAGGACCACACACTGCATGTGATTCAACGCCATTTAGGACTGGGAAACAAATGCTAGCTCGCCTTACAAGAAACACACTCTGCTTTTGAGAAAAGAGCACTCTTCTACTCTACTGTGTTTCTTATAGGACCAGAACAGTGAGCTTGCTCAGAACATAAGAACTGTGCTTTCTACACACACGGTCCTTATCTAGTTCAACTCTGCTTAGGAAACTGACAAGAACAGTAGCTCCTCTTCAGTCCGATACACTGTAATTGCTGGGAACAGACGCGAGTGCTATTTGCACTGTGTATGGCAATGGGAGAGCAATAGTGACTTTCCTTACCAGAAAACAACTCTTGCTTGTAGGACCAGAAACTGCATGTGATTCAACTCCATTTAGGACTGGGAAACAAACGCTAGTTAGCCTTACAATAAACACACTCTTCTTTTGAGAAAAGAGCACTCTTCTACTCTACTGTGTTTCCTATGGAGTCCAAACAGTGAGCTTGCTCAGAACAAAGAACTGTGCTTCCTACACAGGGACCATATCTAGTTCAACTCTGCTTAGGAAACTGATAAGAACAGTAGCTCCTCTTCAGTCCGATACACTGTACTTGCTGGAAACAGACGCGAGTGCTATTTGCACTGTGTATGGCAATGACAGCGCAATAGTGACTCTCCTTACCAGAAATTACTCTTGCTCGTAGGAACACAAACTGCATGTGATTCAACGCCATTTAGGACTGGGAAACAAATGCTAGCTCGCCTTACAAGAAACACACTCTGCTTCTGAGAAAAGAGCACTCTTCTACTCTACTGTGTTTCCTATGGGGTCCAAACAGTGAGCTTGCTCAGAACAAAGAACTGTGCTTCCTACACACATCGACCATATCTAGTTCAACTCTGCTTAGGAAACTGACAAGAACAGTAGCTCCTCTTCAGTCCAATACACTGTACTTGCGGGGAAGAGACGCGAGTGCTATTTGCACTGTGTATGGCAATTGGAGCACAATAGTGACTCGTCTTACCAGAAAACAACTCTTGCTCGTAGGACAAAAAACTGCATGTGACTCAACTCCATTTAGGTCTGGGAAACAAACGCTACCTCGCCTTACAAGAAACTCACTCTGCTTTAGAGAAAAGAGCACTCTTCTACTCTACTGTGTTTCCTATGGGGTCCAAACAGTGAGCTTTCTCAGAACAAAAGAACTGTGCTTCCTACACACACAGCCATATCTAGTTCAATTCTGCTTAGGAAACTGACAAGAACTGTAGCTCCTCTTCAGTCCGATACACTGTACTTGCTGGGAACAGACGCCAATGCTATTTGCACTGTGTATGGCAAAGGGAGCACAATAGTGACTTTACTTACCAGAAAACAACTCTTGCTCGTAGGACCAGAAATTGCATGTGATTCAACTTCATTTAGGACTGGGAAACAAATGATAGCTTGCCTTACAAAAAACACACTCTGCTTTTGAGAAAAGAGCACTCTTCTACTCTACTGTGTTTCCTTTTGGGTCCGAACAGTGAGCTTGCTAAGAACAAAAGAACTGTGCTTCCTACACACACGGCCATATCTAGTTCAATTCTGCTTAGGAACCTGACAAGAACAGTAGATCCTGTTCAGTCCAGTACACTGTACTTGCTGCGAACAGACGCCAGTACTATTTGTCCTGTGTATGGAAATGGCAGCACAATAGTGACTATTCTTACCATAAAACAACTCTTGCTCGTAAGACAGAAACTGCATGTGATTCCACTCCATTTAGGACTGGGAAACAAACGCTAGCTCACCTTACAAGAAACACACTCTGCTTTAGAGAAAAGAGCACTCTTCTACTCTACTGTGTTTCCTATGGCTTCCAAACAGTGAGCTTGCTCAGAACAAAAGTACTGTGCTTCCTACACACAAGGACCATATGTAGTTCAACTCTGCTTAGGAAACTGACAAGAAAAGTAGCTCCCATTCAGTCCAATACACTTTACTTGCTGGGAAAAGACTCGAGTGCTATTTGCACTGTGTATGGCAATGGGAGCGCAATAGTGACTTTCCTTACCAGAAAACAACTCTTGTTCGTAGGACCAGAAACTGCATGTGATTCAACTCCATTTATGACTAGGAAACAAACACTCGCTCGCCTTACAAGAAACACACTCTGCTTTTGAGAAAAGAGCACTCTTCTACTCTATAGTGTTTCCTATAGGGCCAGAACAGTGAGCTTGCTCAGAACATAAGAACTGTGCTTTCTACACACACGGTCCTTATCTAGTTCAACTCTGCTTAGGAAACTGACAAGAACAGTAGCTCCTCTTCAGTCCGATACACTGTACTTGCTGGGAACAGACGCGAGTGCTATTTGCACTGTGTATGGCAATGGGAGCACAATAGTGACTTTCCTTACCAGAAAACAACTCTTGCTCGTAGGACCAAAAACTGCATGTGATTCAACTCCTTTTAGGACTGGGAAACAAATGCTAGATCGCCTTACATGAAACACTCTCTGCTTTTGAGAAAAGAGCACTCTTCTACTCTACTGTGTTTCCTATGGGGTCCAAACAGTGAGCTTGCTCAGAACAAAGAACTGTGCTTCCTACACACATGGACCATATCTAGTTCAACTCTGCTTAGGAAACTGACAAGAACAGTAGCTCCTCTTCATTCCGATACACTGTACTTGCTGGGAACAGACGCGAGTGCTATTTGCACTGTGTATGGCAAAGGGAGCACATTAGTGACTTTCCTTAACAGAAAACAACTCTTGCTCGTAGGACCAGAAACTGCATGTGACTCAACTCCATTTAGGACTGGGAAACAAATGATAGCTTGCCTTACAAAAAACACACTCTGCTTTTGAGAAAAGAGCACTCTTCTACTCTACTGTGTTTCCTATGGGGTCCGAACAGTGAGCTTGCTCAGAACAAAAGAACTGTGCTTCCTACACACACGGCCATATCTAGTTCAATTCTGCTTAGGAACCTGACAAGAACAGTAGATCCTCTTCAGTCCTATACACTGTACTTGCTGCGAACAGACGCCAGTGCTATTTGTCCTGTGTATGGCAATGGCAGCACAATAGTGATTATTCTTACCATAAAACAACTCTTGCTCATAGGACAGAAACTGCATGTGATTCCACTCCATTTAGGACTGGGAAACAAATGCTAGCTCGCCTTACAAGAAACACACTGTGCTTTAGAGAAAAGAGCACTCTTCTACTCTACTGTGTTTCCTATGGGGTCCAAACAGTGAGCTTGCTCAGAACATAAGAACTGTGCTTCCTACACAAAAGGACCATATGTAGTTCAACTCTGCTTAGGAAACTGACAAGAACAGTAGCTCCTATTCAGTCCAATACACTGTGCTTGCTGGAAACAGACGTGAGTGCTATTTGCACTGTGTATGGCAAAGGGAGCACAATAGTGACTTTCCATATCAGAAAACAACTCTTGCTCGTAGGACCAGAAACTGCATGTGACTCAACTCCATTTAGGACTGGGAAACAAATGATAGCTTGCCTTACAAAAAACACACTCTGCTTTTGAGAAAAGAGCACTCTTCTACTCTACTGTGTTTCCTATGGGGTCCGAACAGTGAGCTTGCTCAGAACAAAAGAACTGTGCATCCTACACACACGGCCATATCTAGTTCAATTCTGCTTAGGAACCTGACAAGAACAGTAGATCCTCTTCAGTCCTATACACTGTACTTGCTGTGTACAGACGCCAGTGCTATTTGTCCTGTGTATGGCAATGGCAGCACAATAGTGACTATTCTTACCATAAAACAACTCTTGCTCGTAGGACAGAAACTGCATGTGATTCCACTCCATGTAGGACTAAAAAACAAACGCTAGCTCACCTTACAAGAACCACACTCTGCTTTTGAGAAAAGAGCACTCTTCTACTCTACTGTGTTTCCCATAATGCCAGAACAGTGAGCTTGCTCAGAACATAAGAACTGTGCTTTCTACACACACGGTCCTTATCTAGTTCAACTCAGCTTAGGAAACTGACAAGAACAGTAGCTCCTCTTCAGCCCGTTACACTGTACTTGCTGGGAACAGACGCCAGTGCTATTTGCACTGTGTATGGCAATGGGAGCCCAATAGTTAGTTTCTTTACCAGAAAACAACTCTTGCTCGAAGGACCAAAAATTGCATGTGATTCAACTCCATTTAGGACTGGGAAACAAACGCTAGCTCGCCTTACAAGAAACACACTCTGCTTTTGAGAAAAGAGCACTCTTCTACTCTACTGTGTTTCCTAAGGGTCCGAAAAGTGATCTTGCTCAGAACAAAAGCACTGTGCTTCTAAACACACACACGGCCATATCTAGTTCAATTCTGCTTAGGAACCTGACAAGAACAGTAGATCCTCTTCAGTCCAATACACTTTACTTGCTGGGATTAGAGGCCAGTGCTATTTGTCCTGTGTATGGCAATAGCAGCGCAATAGTGCCTCTTCTTACCAGAAAACAACTCTTGCTCGTAGGACCAAAAACTGTCTGTGACTCAACTCCATTTAGGACTGGGAAAGAAACGCGAGCTCGCCTTACAAGAAACACACTCTGCTTTAGAGAAAAGAGCACTCTTCTACTCTACTGTTTTTCCTTTTGGGTCCAAACAGTGAGCTTACTCAGAACCAAAGAACTGTGCTTCCTACACACACGGGCCATATCTAGTTCTACTCTGCTTAGGAAACTGACAAGAACAGTAGCTCCTCTTCAGTCCAATACACTGTACTTGCTGAGAACAGATGCGAGTGGTATTTGCACTGTGAATGGCAATTGGAGCACAATAGTGACTCGTCTTACCAGAAAACAACTCTTGCTCGTAGGACAAAAAACTGCATGTGACTCAAATCCATTTAGGACTGGGAAACAAACTCTAGCTCGCCTTACAAGAAACACACTCTGCTTTTGAGAAAAGAGCAGTATTCTACTCTAATGTGTTTCCTATAGGGCCAGAACATTGAGCTTGCTCAGAAAAAAAGAACTGTGCTTCCTACACACACGGGCTATATCTAGTTTAACTCTGCTTAGGAAACTGAGAAGAACAGTAGCTTCTCTTCAGTCCGATGCACTGTACTTTCTGGGAACAGATGCCAGGGCTGTTTGCACTGTGTATGGCAATGGGAGCGCAATAGTAACTTTCCTTACCAGAAAACAACTCTTGCTTGTAGGACCAGAAACTGCATGTGATTCAACTCCATTTAGGACTGGGAAACAAACGCTAGCTTGTATTACAAGAAACACACTCTGCTTTAGAGAAAAGAGCACTCTTCTACTCCACTGTGTTTCCTATGGGGTCCAAACAGAGAGCTTGCTCAGAACAAAAGAACTGTGCTTCCTACACACACGGACCATATCTAGTTCAACTCTGCTTAGGAAACTGACAAGAACAGTAGCTCCTCTTCAGGGCAATACACTGTACTTGCTGGGAACAAACGGGAGTGCTATTTGCACTGTGTATGGCAATGAGAGCGCAATAGTGACTTTCCTTACCAGAAAACAACTCTTGCTCGTGGGACAAAAAACTGCATGTGACTCAACTCCATTTAGGACTGGGAAACAAACTCTAGCTCGCCTTACAAGAAACACACTCTGCTTTTGAGAAAAGAGCAGTATTCTACTCTAATGTGTTTCCTATGGGGTCCAAACAGTGAGCTTGCTCAGAACAAAAGAACTGTGCTTCCTACACACACGGACCATATGAAGTTCAACTCTGCTTAGGAAACTGACAAGAACAGTATCTCCTCTTCAGTCCAATACACTGTACTTGCTGGGAAAAGACGCGAGTGCTATTTGCACTGTGTATGGCAATGGGAGCGCAATAGTGACTTTCCTTACCAGAAAACAACTCTTTTTCGTAGGACCAGAAACTGCATGTGATTCAACTCCATTTAGGACTAAAAAACAAACGCTAGCTCGCCTTACAAGAACCACACTCTGCTTTTGAGAAAAGAGCACTCTTCTACTCTACTGTGTTTCCCATAATGCCAGAACAGTGAGCTTGCTCAGAACATAAGAACTGTGCTTTCTACACACACGGTCCTTATCTAGTTCAACTCAGCTTAGGAAACTGACAAGAACAGTAGCTCCTCTTCAGCCGTTACACTGTACTTGCTGGGAACAGACGCGAGTGCTATTTGCACTGTGTATGGCAATGGGAGCGCAATAGTTACTTTCCTTACCAGAAAACAACTCTTGCTCGTAGGACCAAAAATTGCATGTGATTCAACTCCATTTAGGACTGGGAAACAAACGCTAGCTCGCCTTACAAGAAACACACTGTGCTTTAGAGAAAAGAGCACTCCTCTACTCTACTGTGTTTCCTATGGGGTCCAAACAGTGAGCTTGCTCAGAACATAAGAACTGTGCTTCCTACACACAAGGACCATATGTAGTTCAACTCTGCTTAGGAAACTGACAAGAACAGTAGCTCCTATTCAGTCCAATACACTGTGCTTGCTGGAAACAGACGTGAGTGCTATTTGCACTGTGTATGGCAAAGGGAGCACAAAAGTGACTTTCCATATCAGAAAACAACTCTTTCTCGTAGGACCAGAAACTGCATGTGACTCAACTCCATTTAGGACTGGGAAACAAATGATAGCTTGCCTTACAAAAAACACACTCTGCTTTTGAGAAAAGAGCACTCTTCTACTCTACTGTGTTTCCTATGGGGTCCGAACAGTGAGCTTGCTCAGAACAAAAGAACTGTGCATCATACACACACGGCCATATCTAGTTCAATTCTGCTTAGGAACCTGACAAGAACAGTAGATCCTCTTCAGTCCTATACACTGTACTTGCTGTGTACAGACGCCAGTGCTATTTGTCCTGTGTATGGCAATGGCAGCACAATAGTGACTATTCTTACCATAAAACAACTCTTGCTCGTAGGACAGAAACTGCATGTGATTCAACTCCATTTAGGACTGGGAAACAAATGCTAGCTTGCCTTACAAGAAACACACTCTGCTTTAGAGAAAAGAGCACTCTTCTACTCTACTGTGTTTCCTATGAGGTCCAAACAGTGAGCTTGCTCAGAACATAAGAACTGTGCTTCCTACACACAAGGACCATATGTAGTTCAACTCTGCTTAGGAAACTGACAAGAACAGTAGCTCCTATTCAGTCCGATACACTTTGCTTGCTGGGAACAGACGCGAGTGCTATTTGCACTGTGTATGGCATTTGGAGCGCAATAGTGACTCTTCTTACCAGAAAACAACTCTTGTTCGTAAGACCAAAAACTGCCTGTGACTCAACTCCATTTAGGACTGGGAAACAAACGCGAGCTCGCCTTACAAGAAACACACTCTGCTTTAGAGAAAAGAGCACTCTTCTACTCTACTGTGTTTCCTATAGGGCCAGAACATTGAGCTTGCTCAGAACATAATAACTGTGCTTCCTACACAAACGGGCCATATCTAGTTCAACTCTGCTTAGGAAACTGACAAGAACAGTAGCCCCTCTTCAGTCTGATACACTGTACTTGCTGAGAGCAGACGCGAGTGCTACTTGCATTGTGTACGGGAATTGGAGCACAATAGTGACTCGTCTTACCAGAAAACAACTCTTGCTCATAGGACAAAAAACTACATGTGACTCAACTCCATTTAGGACTGGAAAACAAACGCTAGCTCGCCTTACAAGAAACACACTCTGCTTTTGAGAAAAGGGCACTCTTCTACTCTACTGTGTTTCCTATGGGGTCCGAACAGTGAGCTTGCTCAGAACAAAAGAACTGTGCTTCCTACACACGGGCCATATCTAGTTCAACTCTGCTTAGGAAACTGACAAGAACAGTAGCTCCTCTTCAATCCGATACACTGTACTTACTGGGAGAGACGCGAGTGCTATTTGTACTGTATATGGCAATGGGAGCGCTATAGTGACTTTCCTTACCAGAAAACAACTCTTGCTCGTAGGACCAGAAACTGAATGTGATTCCACTCCATTTAGGACTGGGAAACAAACGCTAGCTCTGGTTATAAGAAACACACTCTGCTTTTGAGAAAAGAACACTCTTCTACTCTACTGTGTTTCCTATAGGGCCAGAACAGTGAGCTTGCTCAGAACATAATGACTGTGCTTCCTACACACACGGGCATATCTAGTTCAACTCTGCTTAGGAAACTGACAAGAACAGTAGCTCCTCTATAGTCCAATACACTGTACTTGCTGGGAACAGACGCCAGTGCTATTTTCACTGTGTACGGCAATTGGAGCACAATAGTTACTCGTCTTACCAGAAAACAACTCTTGCTCATAGGACAAAAAACTGCATGTGACTCAACTCCACTTAGGACTGGGAAACAAACTCTATCTTGCTTTACAAGAAACACACTCTGCTTTAGAGAAAAGAGCTCTCTTCTACTCTACTGTGTTTCCTTTTGGGCCAGAACAGTGAGCTTTCTCAGAAAAAAAGAACTGTGCTTCCTACACACACGGGCCATATCTAGTTCAACTCTGCTTAGGAAACTGACAAGAACAGTAGCTGCTCTTCAGTCCGATACACTGTACTTGCTTAGAACAGACGCAAGTGCTATTTGCACTGTGTATGGCAATGGGAGCGCAATAGTGACTTTCCTTACCAGAAAACAACTCTTGCTCCTAGGACCAGAAACTTCATGTGATTCAACTCCATTTAGGACTAGGAAACAAACACTAGATCACCTTACAAAAAACACACTCTGCTTTAGAGAAAAGAGCACTCATCTACTCTACTGTGTTACCTATAGGGCCAGAACAGTGAGCTTGCTCAGAACATAAGAACTGTGCTTCCTACACACACGGGCCATATCTAGTTCAACTCTGCTTAGGAAACTGACAAGAACAGTAGCTCCTCTTCAGTCCGATACACTGTACTTGCTGGGAACAGAGGCGAGTGCTATTTGCACTTTGTATGGCAATGGGAGCGCAATAGTGACTTTCCTTACCATAAAACAACTCTTGCTCGTAGGACCAGAAACTGCATGTGATTCAACTCCATTTAGGACTGGGAAACAAAGGCTAGCTCGGCTTACTAGAAACACACTCTGCTTTAGAGAAAAGAGCACTCTTCTACTCTACTGTGTTTCCTATAGGGCCAGAACAGTGAGCTTGCTCAGAACAAAAGAACTGTGCTTCCTACACACGGGCCATATCTAGTTCAACTCTGCTAAGGAAACTGACAAGAACAGTAGCTACTCTTCAGTCCGATACACTGTACTTGCTGAGAACAGACGTGAGTGCTATTTGCACTGTGTATGGCAATTGGAGCACAATAGTGACTCGTCTTACCAGAAAACAACTCTTGCTCATAGGACAAAAAACTGCATGTGACTCAACTCCATTTAGGACTGGGAAACAAACTCTAGCTCTCCTTACAAGAAACACACTCCGCTTTTGAGAAAAGAGCACTCTTTTACTCTACTATGTTTCCTATGGGGTCCGAACAGTGAGCGTGCTCAGAACAAAAGAACTGTGCTTCCTACGCACACGGCCATATCTAGTTCAATTCAGCTTAGGAACCTGACAAGAACAGTAGATCCTCTTCAGTCCAATACACTGTACTTGCTGGGAACAGACGCCAGTGCTATTTGTCCTGTGTATGGCAATGGCAGCGCAATAGTGACTATTCTTACCAGAAAACAACTCATGCTGGTAGGACCAGAAACTGAATGTGATTCCACTCCATTTAGGACTGGGAAACAAACGCTAGCTCGCATTACAGGAAACACACTCTGCTTATAAAAAAGAGCACTCTTCTACTCTACTGTGTTTCCTATGGGGTCCAAACAGTGAGCTTGCTCAGAACAAAAGAACTGTGCTTCCTACACACACGGACCATATGTAGTTCAACTCTGCTTAGGAAACTGACAAGAACAGTAGCTCCTCTTCAGTCCAATACACTGTACTTGCTGGGAAAAGACGCGAGTGCTATTTGCCCTGTGTATGGCAATGGGAGCGCAATAGTGACTTTCCTTACCAGAAAACAACTCTTGTTCGTAGGACCAGAAACTGCATGTGATTCAACTCCATTTATGACTAGGAAACAAACGCTAGCTCGCTTTACAAGAAACACACTCTGCTTTAGAGAAAAGAGCACTCTTCTACTCTACGGTGTTTCCTATGGGGTCCAAACAGTGAGCTTGCTCAGAACAAAAGAACTGTGCTTCTGACACACACGGACCATATCTTTTTAAACTCTGCTTAGGAAACTGACACGAACAGTAGCTCCTATTCAGTCCAATACACTGTACTTGCTGGGAACAGACGCGAGTGCTATTTTCACTGTGTATGGCAATTGGAGCACAATAGTGACTCTTCTTACCAGAAAACAACTCTTGCTCCTAGGACGAAAAACTGCATGTGACTCAACTCCATTTAGGACTGGGAAACAAACGCGAGCTCGCCTTACAAGAAACACACTCTGCTTTAGAGAAAAGAGCACTCTTCTACTCTACTGTGTTTCCTTTAGGGCCAGAACAGTGAGCTTGCTCAGAACATAATAACTGTGCTTCCTTCACACACGGGCCATATCTAGTTCAACTATGCTTAGGAAACTGACAAGAACAGTAGCTCCTGTTCAGTCCAATACACTGTACTTGCTGGGAAAACACGCGAGTGCTATTTGCCCTGTGTATGGCAATGGGAGCACAATAGTGACTTTCCTTACCAGAAACAACTCTTGTTCGTAGGACCAGAAACTGCATGTGATTCAACTCCATTTAGGACTAGGAAACAAACGCTAGCTCGCCTTACAAGGAACACAATCTGCTTTTGAGAAAAGAGCACTCTTATACTCTACTGTGTTTCCTATAGGGCCAGAACAGTGAGCTTCCTCAGAACTTAAGAACTGTGCTTCCTACACACACGGGCCATATCTAGTTCAACTCTGCTTAGGAAACTGACAAGAACAGTAGCTCCTCTTCAGTCCGATACACTGTACTTACTGGGAGAGACGCGAGTGCTATTTGCACTGTATATGGCAATGGGAGCGCAATAGTGACTTTTCTTACCAGAAAACAACTCTTGCTCGTAAAACCAGAAACTGCATGTGATTCCACTCCATTTAAGACTGGGAAACAAATGCTAGCTCGCGGTATAAGAAACACAATCTGCTTTTGAGAAAAGAGCACTCTTCTACTCTACTGTGTTTCCTATGGGGTCCAAAGAGTGAGCTTGCTCAGAACAAAAGAACTGTGCTTCCTACACACATCGACCATATGTAGTTCAACTCTGCTTAGGAAACTGACAAGAACAGTAGCTCCTCTTCAGTCCAATACACTGTACTTGCGGGGAAGAGACGCGAGTGCTATTTGCATTGGGTATGGCAATTGGAGCACAATAGTGAATCGTCTTACCAGAAAACAACTCTTGCTCGTAGGACAAAAAACTGCATGTGACTCAACTCCATTTAGGTCTGGGAAACAAACGCTAGCTCGCCTTACAAGAAACACACTCTGCTTTAGAGAAAAGAGCACTCTTCTACTCTACTGTGTTTCCTATGGGGTCCGAACAGTGAGCTTTCTCAGAAAAAAAAGAACTGTGCTTCCTACACACACAGCCATATCTAGTTCAATTCTGCTTAGGAACCTGACAAGAACAGTGGCTCCTCTTCAGTCCAATACACTGTACTGCTGGGAAAAGACGCCAGTGTTATTTGTCCTGTGTATGGCAATGGCAGCACAATAGTGACTATTCTTATCATAAAACAACTCTTGCTTGTAGGACCAGAAACTGTATGTGATTCAACTTCATTTAGGACTGTGAAACAAACGCTAGCTCGCCTTACTAGAAACACAATCTGCTTTAGAGAAAAGAGCACTCTTCTATTCTACTCTGTTTCCTATAGGGCCAGAACAGTGAGCTTGCTCAGAACAAAAGAACTGTGCTTCCTACACACGGGCCATATCTATTTCAACTCTGCTTAGGAAACTGACAAGAACAGTAGCTCCACTTCAGTCCAGGACACTGTACTTGCTGAGAACAGACGCGAGTGCTACTTGCACTGTGTACGGGAATTGGAGCACAATAGTGACTCGTCTTACCAGAAAAAAACTCTTGCTCATAGGACAAAAAACTACATGTGACTCAACTCCATTTAGGACTGGGAAACAAACGCTAGCTCGCTTTACAAGAAACACACTCTGCTTTTGAGAAAAGGGCACTCTTCTACTCTACTGTGTTTCCTATAGGGCCAGAACAGTGAGCTTGCTCAGAACAAATGAACTGTGCTTCCTAGACACACGGGCCATATCTAGTTCAACTCTACTTAGGAGACTGACAAGAACAGTAGCTCCTCTTCAGTCCTATACACTGTACTTGCTGGGAACAGACGCGAGTGCTATTTGCACTGTGTATGGCAATGAGAGCGCAATAGTGGCTTTCCTTACCAGAAAACAACTCTTGCTCGTAGGACCACACACTGCATGTGATTCAACGCCATTTAGGACTGGGAAACAAATGCTAGCTCGCCTTACAAGAAACACACTCTGCTTTTGAGAAAAGAGCACTCTTCTACTCTACTGTGTTTCTTATAGGACCAGAACAGTGAGCTTGCTCAGAACATAAGAACTGTGCTTTCTACACACACGGTCCTTATCTAGTTCAACTCTGCTTAGGAAACTGACAAGAACAGTAGCTCCTCTTCAGTCCGATACACTGTACTTGCTGGGAACAGACGCGAGTGCTATTTGCACTGTGTATGGCAATGGGAGAGCAATAGTGACTTTCCTTACCAGAAAACAACTCTTGCTTGTAGGACCAGAAACTGCATGTGATTCAACTCCATTTAGGACTGGGAAACAAACGATAGTTAGCCTTACAATAAACACACTCTTCTTTTGAGAAAAGAGCACTCTTCTACTCTACTGTGTTTCCTATGGAGTCCAAACAGTGAGCTTGCTCAGAACAAAGAACTGTGCTTCCTACACAGGGACCATATCTAGTTCAACTCTGCTTAGGAAACTGATAAGAACAGTAGCTCCTCTTCAGTCCGATACACTGTACTTGCTGGAAACAGACGCGAGTGCTATTTGCACTGTGTATGGCAATGACAGCGCAATAGTGACTCTCCTTACCAGAAATTACTCTTGCTCGTAGGAACACAAACTGCATGTGATTCAACGCCATTTAGGACTGGGAAACAAATGCTAGCTCGCCTTACAAGAAACACACTCTGCTTCTGAGAAAAGAGCACTCTTCTACTCTACTGTGTTTCCTATGGGGTCCAAACAGTGAGCTTGCTCAGAACAAAGAACTGTGCTTCCTACACACATCGACCATATCTAGTTCAACTCTGCTTAGGAAACTGACAAGAACAGTAGCTCCTCTTCAGTCCAATACACTGTACTTGCGGGGAAGAGACGTGAGTGCTATTTGCACTGTGTATGGCAATTGGAGCACAATAGTGACTCGTCTTACCAGAAAACAACTCTTGCTCGTAGGACAAAAAACTGCATGTGACTCAACTCCATTTAGGTCTGGGAAACAAACGCTACCTCGCCTTACAAGAAACTCACTCTGCTTTAGAGAAAAGAGCACTCTTCTACTCTACTGTGTTTCCTATGGGGTCCAAACAGTGAGCTTTCTCAGAACAAAAGAACTGTGCTTCCTACACACACAGCCATATCTAGTTCAATTCTGCTTAGGAAACTGACAAGAACTGTAGCTCCTCTTCAGTCCGATACACTGTACTTGCTGGGAACAGACGCCAATGCTATTTGCACTGTGTATGGCAAAGGGAGCACAATAGTGACTTTACTTACCAGAAAACAACTCTTGCTCGTAGGACCAGAAATTGCATGTGATTCAACTTCATTTAGGACTGGGAAACAAATGATAGCTTGCCTTACAAAAAACACACTCTGCTTTTGAGAAAAGAGCACTCTTCTACTCTACTGTGTTTCCTTTTGGGTCCGACAGTGAGCTTGCTAAGAACAAAAGAACTGTGCTTCCTACACACACGGCCATATCTAGTTCAATTCTGCTTAGGAACCTGACAAGAACAGTAGATCCTGTTCAGTCCAGTACACTGTACTTGCTGCGAACAGACGCCAGTACTATTTGTCCTGTGTATGGAAATGGCAGCACAATAGTGACTATTCTTACCATAAAACAACTCTTGCTCGTAAGACAGAAACTGCATGTGATTCCACTCCATTTAGGACTGGGAAACAAACGCTAGCTCACCTTACAAGAAACACACTCTGCTTTAGAGAAAAGAGCACTCTTCTACTCTACTGTGTTTCCTATGGCTTCCAAACAGTGAGCTTGCTCAGAACAAAAGTACTGTGCTTCCTACACACAAGGACCATATGTAGTTCAACTCTGCTTAGGAAACTGACAAGAAAAGTAGCTCCCATTCAGTCCAATACACTTTACTTGCTGGGAAAAGACTCGAGTGCTATTTGCACTGTGTATGGCAATGGGAGCGCAATAGTGACTTTCCTTACCAGAAAACAACTCTTGTTCGTAGGACCAGAAACTGCATGTGATTCAACTCCATTTATGACTAGGAAACAAACACTCGCTCGCCTTACAAGAAACACACTCTGCTTTTGAGAAAAGAGCACTCTTCTACTCTATAGTGTTTCCTATAGGGCCAGAACAGTGAGCTTGCTCAGAACATAAGAACTGTGCTTTCTACACACACGGTCCTTATCTAGTTCAACTCTGCTTAGGAAACTGACAAGAACAGTAGCTCCTCTTCAGTCCGATACACTGTACTTGCTGGGAACAGACGCGAGTGCTATTTGCACTGTGTATGGCAATGGGAGCACAATAGTGACTTTCCTTACCAGAAAACAACTCTTGCTCGTAGGACCAAAAACTGCATGTGATTCAACTCCTTTTAGGACTGGGAAACAAATGCTAGATCGCCTTACATGAAACACTCTCTGCTTTTGAGAAAAGAGCACTCTTCTACTCTACTGTGTTTCCTATGGGGTCCAAACAGTGAGCTTGCTCAGAACAAAGAACTGTGCTTCCTACACACATGGACCATATCTAGTTCAACTCTGCTTAGGAAACTGACAAGAACAGTAGCTCCTCTTCAGTCCGATACACTGTACTTGCTGGGAACAGACGCGAGTGCTATTTGCACTGTGTATGGCAAAGGGAGCACATTAGTGACCTTCCTTAACAGAAAACAACTCTTGCTCGTAGGACCAGAAATTGCATGTGACTCAACTCCATTTAGGACTGGGAAACAAATGATAGCTTGCCTTACAAAAAACACACTCTGCTTTTGAGAAAAGAGCACTCTTCTACTCTACTGTGTTTCCTATGGGGTCCGAACAGTGAGCTTGCTCAGAACAAAAGAACTGTGCTTCCTACACACACGGCCATATCTACTTCAAGTCTGCTTAGGAACCTGACAAGAACAGTAGATCCTCTTCAGTCCTATACACTGTACTTGCTGCGAACAAACGCCAGTGCTATTTGTCCTGTGTATGGCAATGGCAGCACAATAGTGACTATTCTTACCATAAAACAACTCTTGCTCATAGGACAGAAACTGCATGTGATTCAACGCCATTTAGGACTGGGAAACAAATGCTAGCTCGCCTTACAAGAAACACACTCTGCTTCTGAGAAAAGAGCACTCTTCTACTCTACTGTGTTTCCTATGGGGTCCAAACAGTGAGCTTGCTCAGAACAAAGAACTGTGCCTCCTACACACATCGACCATATCTAGTTCAACTCTGCTTAGGAAACTGACAAGAACAGTAGCTCCTCTTCAGTCCAATACACTGTACTTGCGGGGAAGAGACGCGAGTGCTATTTGCACTGTGTATGGCAATTGGAGCACAATAGTGACTCGTCTTACCAGAAAACAACTCTTGCTCGTAGGACAAAAAACTGCATGTGACTCAACTCCATTTAGGTCTGGGAAACAAACGCTAGCTCGCCTTACAAGAAACTCACTCTGCTTTAGAGAAAAGAGCACTCTTCTACTCTACTGTGTTTCCTATGGGGTCCGAACAGTGAGCTTTCTCAGAACAAAAGAACTGTGCTTCCTACACACACAGCCATATCTAGTTCAATTCTGCTTAGGAAACTGACAAGAACTGTAGCTCCTCTTCAGTCCGATACACTGTACTTGCTGGGAACAGACGCCAATGCTATTTGCACTGTGTATGGCAAAGGGAGCACAATAGTGACTTTACTTACCAGAAAACAACTCTGGCTCGTAGGACCAGAAATTGCATGTGATTCAACTCCATTTAGGACTGGGAAACAAACGATAGCTTGCCTTACAAAAAACACACTCTGCTTTTCAGAAAAGAGCACTCTTCTACTCTACTGTGTTTCCTTTTGGGTCCGAACAGTGAGCTTGCTCAGAACAAAAGAACTGTGCTTCCTACACACACGGCCATATCTAGTTCAATTCTGCTTAGGAACCTGACAAGAACAGTAGATCCTGTTCAGTCCAGTACACTGCACTTGCTGCGAACAGACGCCAGTACTATTTGTCCTGTGTATGGAAATGGCAGCACAATAGTGACTATTCTTACCATAAAACAACTCTTGCTCGTAAGACAGAAACTGCATGTGATTCCACTCCATTTACGACTGGGAAACAAACGCTAGCTCACCTTACAAGAAACACACTCTGCTTTAGAGAAAAGAGCACTCTTCTACTCTACTGTGTTTCCTATGGCTTCCAAACAGTGAGCTTGCTCAGAACAAAAGTACTGTGCTTCCTACACACAAGGACCATATGTAGTTCAACTCTGCTTAGGAAACTGACAGGAAAAGTAGCTCCCATTCAGTCCAATACACTGTACTTGCTGGGAAAAGACGCGAGTGCTATTTGCACTGTGTATGGCAATGGGAGCGCAATAGTGACTTTCCTTACCAGAAAACAACTCTTGTTCGTAGGACCAGAAATTGCATGTGATTCAACTCCATTTAGGAATAGGAAACAAACGCTAGCTCGCCTTACAAGAAACACACTCTGCTTTTGAGAAAAGAGCACTCTTCTACTCTACAGTGTTTCCTATAGGGCCAGAACATTGAGCTTGCTCAGAACATAAGAACTGTGCTTTCTACACACACGGTCCTTATCTAGTTCAACTCTGCTTAGGAAACTGACAAGAACAGTAGCTCCTCTTCAGTCCGATACACTGTACTTGCTGGGAACAGACGCGAGTGCTATTTGCACTGTGTATGGCAATGGGAGCACAATAGTGACTTTCCTTACCAGAAAACAACTCTTGCTCGTAGGACCAAAAACTGCATGTGATTCAACTCCTTTTAGGACTGGGAAACAAATGCTAGATCGCCTTACATGAAACACTCTCTGCTTTTGAGAAAAGAGCACTCTTCTACTCTACTGTGTTTCCTATGGGGTCCAAACAGTGAGCTTGCTCAGAACAAAGAACTGTGCTTCCTACACACATGGACCATATCTAGTTCAACTCTGCTTAGGAAACTGACAAGAACAGTAGCTCCTCTTCATTCCGATACACTGTACTTGCTGGGAACAGACGCGAGTGCTATTTGCACTGTGTATGGCAAAGGGAGCACATTAGTGACTTTCCTTAACAGAAAACAACTCTTGCTCGTAGGACCAGAAACTGCATGTGACTCAACTCCATTTAGGACTGGGAAACAAATGATAGCTTGCCTTACAAAAAACACACTCTGCTTTTGAGAAAAGAGCACTCTTCTACTCTACTGTGTTTCCTATGGGGTCCGAACAGTGAGCTTGCTCAGAACAAAAGAACTGTGCTTCCTACACACACGGCCATATCTAGTTCAATTCTGCTTAGGAACCTGACAAGAACAGTAGATCCTCTTCAGTCCTATACACTGTAATTGCTGCGAACAGACGCCAGTGCTATTTGTCCTGTGTATGGCAATGGCAGCACAATAGTGATTATTCTTACCATAAAACAACTCTTGCTCATAGGACAGAAACTGCATGTGATTCCACTCCATTTAGGACTGGGAAACAAATGCTAGCTCGCCTTACAAGAAACACACTGTGCTTTAGAGAAAAGAGCACTCTTCTACTCTACTGTGTTTCCTATGGGGTCCAAACAGTGAGCTTGCTCAGAACATAAGAACTGTGCTTCCTACACAAAAGGACCATATGTAGTTCAACTCTGCTTAGGAAACTGACAAGAACAGTAGCTCCTATTCAGTCCAATACACTGTGCTTGCTGGAAACAGACGTGAGTGCTATTTGCACTGTGTATGGCAAAGGGAGCACAATAGTGACTTTCCATATCAGAAAACAACTCTTGCTCGTAGGACCAGAAACTGCATGTGACTCAACTCCATTTAGGACTGGGAAACAAATGATAGCTTGCCTTACAAAAAACACACTCTGCTTTTGAGAAAAGAGCACTCTTCTACTCTACTGTGTTTCCTATGGGGTCCGAACAGTGAGCTTGCTCAGAACAAAAGAACTGTGCATCCTACACACACGGCCATATCTAGTTCAATTCTGCTTAGGAACCTGACAAGAACAGTAGATCCTCTTCAGTCCTATACACTGTACTTGCTGTGTACAGACGCCAGTGCTATTTGTCCTGTGTATGGCAATGGCAGCACAATAGTGACTATTCTTACCATAAAACAACTCTTGCTCGTAGGACAGAAACTGCATGTGATTCCACTCCATGTAGGACTAAAAAACAAACGCTAGCTCACCTTACAAGAACCACACTCTGCTTTTGAGAAAAGAGCACTCTTCTACTCTACTGTGTTTCCCATAATGCCAGAACAGTGAGCTTGCTCAGAACATAAGAACTGTGCTTTCTACACACACGGTCCTTATCTAGTTCAACTCAGCTTAGGAAACTGACAAGAACAGTAGCTCCTCTTCAGCCCGTTACACTGTACTTGCTGGGAACAGACGCCAGTGCTATTTGCACTGTGTATGGCAATGGGAGCCCAATAGTTAGTTTCTTTACCAGAAAACAACTCTTGCTCGAAGGACCAAAAATTGCATGTGATTCAACTCCATTTAGGACTGGGAAACAAACGCTAGCTCGCCTTACAAGAAACACACTCTGCTTTTGAGAAAAGAGCACTCTTCTACTCTACTGTGTTTCCTAAGGGTCCGAAAAGTGATCTTGCTCAGAACAAAAGCACTGTGCTTCTAAACACACACACGGCCATATCTAGTTCAATTCTGCTTAGGAACCTGACAAGAACAGTAGATCCTCTTCAGTCCAATACACTTTACTTGCTGGGATTAGAGGCCAGTGCTATTTGTCCTGTGTATGGCAATAGCAGCGCAATAGTGCCTCTTCTTACCAGAAAACAACTCTTGCTCGTAGGACCAAAAACTGTCTGTGACTCAACTCCATTTAGGACTGGGAAAGAAACGCGAGCTCGCCTTACAAGAAACACACTCTGCTTTAGAGAAAAGAGCACTCTTCTACTCTACTGTTTTTCCTTTTGGGTCCAAACAGTGAGCTTACTCAGAACCAAAGAACTGTGCTTCCTACACACACGGGCCATATCTAGTTCTACTCTGCTTAGGAAACTGACAAGAACAGTAGCTCCTCTTCAGTCCAATACACTGTACTTGCTGAGAACAGATGCGAGTGGTATTTGCACTGTGAATGGCAATTGGAGCACAATAGTGACTCGTCTTACCAGAAAACAACTCTTGCTCGTAGGACAAAAAACTGCATGTGACTCAAATCCATTTAGGACTGGGAAACAAACTCTAGCTCGCCTTACAAGAAACACACTCTGCTTTTGAGAAAAGAGCAGTATTCTACTCTAATGTGTTTCCTATAGGGCCAGAACATTGAGCTTGCTCAGAAAAAAAGAACTGTGCTTCCTACACACACGGGCTATATCTAGTTTAACTCTGCTTAGGAAACTGAGAAGAACAGTAGCTTCTCTTCAGTCCGATGCACTGTACTTTCTGGGAACAGATGCCAGGGCTGTTTGCACTGTGTATGGCAATGGGAGCGCAATAGTAACTCTCCTTACCAGAAAACAACTCTTGCTTGTAGGACCAGAAACTGCATGTGATTCAACTCCATTTAGGACTGGGAAACAAACGCTAGCTTGTATTACAAGAAACACACTCTGCTTTAGAGAAAAGAGCACTCTTCTACTCCACTGTGTTTCCTATGGGGTCCAAACAGAGAGCTTGCTCAGAACAAAAGAACTGTGCTTCCTACACACACGGACCATATCTAGTTCAACTCTGCTTAGGAAACTGACAAGAACAGTAGCTCCTCTTCAGGGCAATACACTGTACTTGCTGGGAACAAACGGGAGTGCTATTTGCACTGTGTATGGCAATGAGAGCGCAATAGTGACTTTCCTTACCAGAAAACAACTCTTGCTCGTGGGACAAAAAACTGCATGTGACTCAACTCCATTTAGGACTGGGAAACAAACTCTAGCTCGCCTTACAAGAAACACACTCTGCTTTTGAGAAAAGAGCAGTATTCTACTCTAATGTGTTTCCTATGGGGTCCAAACAGTGAGCTTGCTCAGAACAAAAGAACTGTGCTTCCTACACACACGGACCATATGAAGTTCAACTCTGCTTAGGAAACTGACAAGAACAGTATCTCCTCTTCAGTCCAATACACTGTACTTGCTGGGAAAAGACGCGAGTGCTATTTGCACTGTGTATGGCAATGGGAGCGCAATAGTGACTTTCCTTACCAGAAAACAACTCTTTTTCGTAGGACCAGAAACTGCATGTGATTCAACTCCATTTAGGACTAAAAAACAAACGCTAGCTCGCCTTACAAGAACCACACTCTGCTTTTGAGAAAAGAGCACTCTTCTACTCTACTGTGTTTCCCATAATGCCAGAACAGTGAGCTTGCTCAGAACATAAGAACTGTGCTTTCTACACACACGGTCCTTATCTAGTTCAACTCAGCTTAGGAAACTGACAAGAACAGTAGCTCCTCTTCAGCCGTTACACTGTACTTGCTGGGAACAGACGCGAGTGCTATTTGCACTGTGTATGGCAATGGGAGCGCAATAGTTACTTTCCTTACCAGAAAACAACTCTTGCTCGTAGGACCAAAAATTGCATGTGATTCAACTCCATTTAGGACTGGGAAACAAACGCTAGCTCGCCTTACAAGAAACACACTGTGCTTTAGAGAAAAGAGCACTCCTCTACTCTACTGTGTTTCCTATGGGGTCCAAACAGTGAGCTTGCTCAGAACATAAGAACTGTGCTTCCTACACACAAGGACCATATGTAGTTCAACTCTGCTTAGGAAACTGACAATAACAGTAGCTCCTATTCAGTCCAATACACTGTGCTTGCTGGAAACAGACGTGAGTGCTATTTGCACTGTGTATGGCAAAGGGAGCACAAAAGTGACTTTCCATATCAGAAAACAACTCTTTCTCGTAGGACCAGAAACTGCATGTGACTCAACTCCATTTAGGACTGGGAAACAAATGATAGCTTGCCTTACAAAAAACACACTCTGCTTTTGAGAAAAGAGCACTCTTCTACTCTACTGTGTTTCCTATGGGGTCCGAACAGTGAGCTTGCTCAGAACAAAAGAACTGTGCATCATACACACACGGCCATATCTAGTTCAATTCTGCTTAGGAACCTGACAAGAACAGTAGATCCTCTTCAGTCCTATACACTGTACTTGCTGTGTACAGACGCCAGTGCTATTTGTCCTGTGTATGGCAATGGCAGCACAATAGTGACTATTCTTACCATAAAACAACTCTTGCTCGTAGGACAGAAACTGCATGTGATTCAACTCCATTTAGGACTGGGAAACAAATGCTAGCTCGCCTTACAAGAAACACACTCTGCTTTAGAGAAAAGAGCACTCTTCTACTCTACTGTGTTTCCTATAGGGCCAGAACATTGAGCTTGCTCAGAACATAATAACTGTGCTTCCTACACAAACGGGCCATATCTAGTTCAACTCTGCTTAGGAAACTGACAAGAACAGTAGCCCCTCTTCAGTCTGATACACTGTACTTGCTGAGAGCAGACGCGAGTGCTACTTGCATTGTGTTCGGGAATTGGAGCACAATAGTGACTCGTCTTACCAGAAAACAACTCTTGCTCATAGGACAAAAAACTACATGTGACTCAACTCCATTTAGGACTGGAAAACAAACGCTAGCTCGCCTTACAAGAAACACACTCTGCTTTTGAGAAAAGGGCACTCTTCTACTCTACTGTGTTTCCTATAGGGCCAGAACAGTGAGCTTGCTCAGAACAAATGAACTGTGCTTCCTAGACACACGGGCCATATCTAGTTCAACTCTGCTTAGGAGACTGACAAGAACAGTAGCTCCTCTTCAGTCCGATACACTGTACTTGCTGGGAACAGACGCGAGTGCTATTTGCACTGTGTATGGCAATGAGAGCGCAATAGTGGCTTTCCTTACCAGAAAACAACTCTTGCTCGTAGGACCACACACTGCATGTGATTCAACGCCATTTAGGACTGGGAAACAAATGCTAGCTCGCCTTACAAGAAACACACTCTGCTTTTGAGAAAAGAGCCCTCTTCTAGAATACTGTGTTTCCTATGGTGTCCAAACAGTGAGCTTGCTCAGAACAAAGAACTGTGCTTCCTAAACACACGGACCATATCTAGTTCAACTCTGCTTAGGAAACTGATAAGAACAGTAGCTCCTCTTCAGTCCGATACACTGTACTTGCTGGAAACAGACGCGAGTGCTATTTGCACTGTGTATGGCAATGACAGCGCAATAGTGACTCTCCTTACCAGAAATTACTCTTGCTCGTAGGAACACAAACTGCATGTGATTCAACGCCATTTAGGACTGGGAAACAAATGCTAGCTCGCCTTACAAGAAACACACTCTGCTTCTGAGAAAAGAGCACTCTTCTACTCTACTGTGTTTCCTATAGGGCCAGAAAAGTGAGCTTGCTCAGAACCAAACAACTGTGCTTCCTACACACACGGGCCATATCTAGTTCAACTCTTCTTAGGAAACTGACAAGAACAGTAGCTCCTCTTCAGTCCGATACACTGTACTTGCTGAGAACAGATGCGAGTGCTATTTGCACTGTGAATGGCAATTGGAGCACTAAAGTGACTCGTCTTACCAGAAAACAACTCTTGCTCGTAGGACAAAAAACTGCATGTGACTCAACTCCATTTAGGACTGGGAAACAAACTGTAGTTCGCCTTATAAGAAACACACTCTGCTTTTGAGAAAAGAGCAGTATTCTACTCTAATGTGTTTCCTATTGGGCCAGAACATTGAGCCTGCTCAGAAAAAAAGAACTGTGCTTCCTACACACCCGGATATATCTAGTTCAATTCTGCTTAGGAACCTGACAAGAACAGTAGATCCTGTTCAGTCCAATTCACTGTACTTGCTGCGATAAGACGCCAGTACTATTAGTCCTGTTTATGGAAATGGCAGCACAATAGTGACTATTCTTAGCATAAAACAGCTCTTGCTCATAGGACAGAAACTGCATGTGATTCCACTCCATTTAGGACTGGGAAACAAACGCTAACTCGCCTTACCAGAAACACACTCTGCTTTAGAGAAAAGAGCACTCTTCTACTCTACTGTGTTTCCTATGGCTTCCAAACAGTGAGCTTGCTCAGAACAAATGTACTGTGCTTCTAAACACACACACGGCCATATCTAGTTCAATTCTGCTTAGGAACCTGACAAGAACAGTAGATCCTCTTCAGTCCAATACACTTTACTTGCTGGGAATAGAGGCCAGTGCTATTTGTCCTGTGTATGGCAATAGCAGCGCAATAGTGACTATTCTTACCATAAAACAACTCTTGCTCGTAGAACCAGAAACTGCATGTGATTCAACTTCATTTAGGACTCAGAAACAAATGCTAGCTCGCCTTACAAGAAACACACTCTGCTTTTCAGAAAAGAGCACTCTTCTACTCTATGGTGTTTCCTATGGGGTCCAAACTGTGAGCTTGCTCAGAACAAAAGAACTGTGCTTCCTACACACATGGACCATATCTAGTTCAACTCTGCTTAGGAAACTGACAAGAGCAGTAGCTCCTCTTCAGTCCAATACACTGTACTTGCTGGGAACAGATGCGAGTTCTATTTGCACTGTGTATGGCATTTGGAGCGCAATAGTGACTCTTCTTACCAGAAAACAACTCTTGCTAGTAGGACCAAAAACTGTCTGTGACTCAACTCCATTTAGGACTGGGAAACAAACGCGAGCTCGCCTTACAAGAAACACACTCTGCTTTAGAGAAAAGAGCACTCTTCTACTCTACTGTTTTTCCTTTTGGGTCCGAACAGTGAGCTTGCTCAGAACCAAAGAACTGTGCTTCCTACACACACGGGCCATATCTAGTTCAACTCTGCTTAGGAAACTGACAAGAACAGTAGCTCCTCTTCAGTCCAGTACACTGTACTTGCTGAGAACAGATGCGAGTGGTATTTGCACTGTGAATGGCAATTGGAGCACAATAGTGACTCGTCTTACCAGAAAACAACTCTTGCTCGTAGGACAAAAAACTGCATGTGACTCAAATCCATTTAGGACTGGGAAACAAACTCTAGCTCGCCTTACAAGAAACACACTCTGCTTTTGAGAAAAGAGCAGTATTCTACTCTAATGTGTTTCCTATAGGGCCAGAACATTGAGCTTGCTCAGAAAAAAAGAACTGTGCTTCCTACACACACGGGCTATATCTAGTTTAACTCTGCTTAGGAAACTGAGAAGAACAGTAGCTTCTCTTCAGTCCGATACACTGTACTTGCTGGTAACAGATGCCAGTGCTGTTTGCACTGTGTATGGCAATGGGAGCGCAATAGTAACTTTCCTTACCAGAAAACAACTCTTGCTTGTAGGACCAGAAACTGCATGTGATTCAACTCCATTTAGGACTGGGAAACAAACGCTAGCTTGTATTACAAGGAACACACTCTGCTTTAGAGAAAAGAGCACTCTTCTACTCTACTCTGTTTCCTATGGGGTCCAAACAGAGAGCTTGCTCAGAACAAAAGAACTGTGCTTCCTACACACACGGACCATATGTAGTTCAACTCTGCTTAGGAAACTGACAAGAACAGTAGCTCCTCTTCAGTGCAATACAATGTACTTGCTGGGAACAAACGGGAGTGCTATTTGCACTGTGTATGGCAATGAGAGCGCAATAGTGACTTTCCTTACCAGAAAACAACTCTTGCTCGTGGGACAAAAAACTGCATGTGACTCAACTCCATTTAGGACTGGGAAACAAACTCTAGCTCGCCTTACAAGAAACACACTCTGCTTTTGAGAAAAGAGCAGTATTCTACTCTAATGTGTTTCCTATGGGGTCCAAACAGTGAGCTTGCTCAGAACAAAAGAACTGTGCTTCCTACACACACGGACCATATGTAGTTCAACTCTGCTTAGGAAACTGACAAGAACAGTATCTCCTCTTCAGTCCAATACACTGTACTTGCTGGGAAAAGACGCGAGTGCTATTTGCACTGTGTATGGCAATGGGAGCGCAATAGTGACTTTCCTTACCAGAAAACAACTCTTGTTCGTAGGACCAGAAACTGCATGTGATTCAACTCCATTTAGGACTAAAAAACAAATGCTAGCTCGCCTTACAAGAACCACACTCTGCTTTTGAGAAAAGAGCACTCTTCTACTCTACTGTGTTTCCCATAATGCCAGAACAGTGAGCTTGCTCAGAACATAAGAACTGTGCTTTCTACACACACGGTCCTTATCTAGTTCAACTCAGCTTAGGAAACTGACAAGAACAGTAGCTCCTCTTCAGCCCGTTACACTGTACTTGCTGGGAACAGACGCGAGTGCTATTTGCACTGTGTATGGCAATGGGAGCGCAATAGTTACTTTCCTTACCAGAAAACAACTCTTGCTCGTAGGACCAAAAATTGCATGTGATTCAACTCCATTTAGGACTGGGAAACAAACGCTAGCTCGCCTTACAAGAAACACACTCTGCTTTTAAGAAAAGAGCACTCTTCTACTCTACTGTGTTTCCTAGGGGTCCGAAAAGTGATCTTGCTCAGAACAAAAGCACTGTGCTTCCTACACACATGGCCATATCTAGTTCAATTCTGCTTAGGAACCTGACAAGAACAGTAGATCCTCTTCAGTCCAATACACTTTACTTGCTGGGAATAGAGGCCAGTGCTATTTGTCCTGTGTATGGCAATGGCAGCGCAATAGTGACTATTCTTACCATAAAACAACTCTTGCTCGTAGAACCAGAAACTGCATGTGATTCCACTCCATTTAGGACTGGGAAACAAACGCTAGCTCGCCTTACAAGAAACACACTCTGCTTTAGAGAAAAGAGCACTCTTCTACTCTATGGTGTTTCCTATGGGGTCCAAACAGTGAGCATGCTCAGAACAAAAGAACTGTGCTTCCTACACACGTGGACCATATCTAGTTCAACTCTGCTTAGGAAACTGACAAGAGCAGTAGCTCCTCTTCAGTCCAACACACTGTACTTGCTGGGAACAGACGCGAGTGCTATTTGCACTGTGTATGGCATTTGGAGCGCAATAGTGACTCTTCTTACCACAAAACAACTCTTGCTCATAGGACCAAAAACTGTCTGTGACTCAACTCCATTTAGGACTGGGAAACAAACGCGAGCTCGCCTTACAAGAAACACACTCTGCTTTAGAGAAAAGAGCACTCTTCTACTCTATGGTGTTTCCTATGGGGTCCAAACAGTTAGCTTGCTCAGGACAAAAGAACTGTGCTTCCTACACACAAGGACCATATGTAGTTCAACTCTGCTTACGAAACTGATAAAAACAGTAGCTCCTATTCAGTCCAATACACTGTACTTGCTGGGAAAAGACGCGAGTGCTATTTGCCCTGTGTATGGCAATGGGAGCACAATTGTGACTTTCCTTACCAGAAAACAACTCTTGCTCGTAGGACCACACACTGCATGTGATTCAACGCCATTTAGGACTGGGAAACAAATGCTAGCTCGCCTTACAAGAAACACGCTCTGCTTCTGAGAAAAGAGCACCCTTCTACTCTACTGTGTTTCCTATGGGGTCCAAACAGTGAGCTTGCTCAGAACAAAAGAACTGTGCTTCCTACACACATCGACCATATCTAGTTCAACTCTGCTTAGGAAACTGACAAGAACAGTAGCTCCTCTTCAGTCCAATACACAGTACTTGCGGGCAATATATGTGAGTGCAATTTGCACTGTGTATGGCAAAGGGAGCGCAATAGTGACTTTCCTTACCAGAAAACAACTCTTGCTCGTAGGACCACACACTGCATGTGACTCAATTCCATTTGGTCTGGGAAACAAACGCTAGCTCGCCTTACAAGAAACACACTCTGCTTTAGAGAAAAGAGCACACTTCTACTCTACTGTGTTTCCTATGGGGTCCGAACAGTGAGCTTTCTCAGAACAAAAGAATTGTGCTTCCTACACACACAGCCATATCTAGTTCAATTATGCTTAGGAACCTGACAAGAACAGTAGCTCCTCTTCAGTCCAATACACTGTACTGCTGGGAACAGACTCCAGTGCTATTTGTCCTGTGTATGACATAGCAGCGCAATAGTGACTATTCTTATCATAAAACAACTCTTGCTCGTAGGACCAGAAACTGCATGTGATTCAACTCCATTTAGGACTGCGAAACAAACGCTAGCTCGCCTTACAAGAAACACAATCTGCTTTAGAGAAAAGAGCACTCTTCTACTCTACTGTGTTTCCTATAGGGCCAGAACAGTGAGCTTGCTCAGAACAAAAGAACTGTGCTTCCTATACACGGGCCATATCTAGTTCAACTCTGCTTAGGAAACTGACAAGAACAGTAGCTCCTCTTCAGTCCGATACACTGTACTTGCTGGGAACAGACGCGAGTGCTATTTGCACTGTGTATGGCAATGGGAGCGCAATAGTGACTTTCCTTACCAGAAAACAACTCTTGCTCATAGGACCAGAAACTGCATGTGATTCAACTCCGTTTAGCACTGGGAAACAAATGCTAGCTCGCCTTACATGAAACACTCTCTGGTTTTGAGAAAAGAGCACTCTTCTACTCTACTGTGTTTCCTATGGGGTCCAAACAGTTAGCTTGCTCAGAACAAAGAACTGTGCTTCTTACACACATGGACCATATATAGTTCAACTCTGCTTAGGAAACTGACAAGAACAGTAGATCCTCTTCAGTCCGATACACTGTACTTGCCTGGAACAGACGCGAGTGCTATTTGCACTGTGTATGGCAAAGGGAGCACAATAGTGACTTTCCTTACCAGAAAACAACTCTTGCTCGTAGGACCAGAAACTGCATGTGATTCAACTCCATTTAGGACTGGGAAACAAACGCTAGCTCGCCTTACAAGAAACACACTCTGCTTTAGAGAAAAGAGCACTCTTCTACTCTACTGTGTTTCCTATGGGGTCCAAACAGTGAGCTTGCTCAGAACAAAAGAACTGTGCTTCCTACACACAAGGACCATATGTAGTTCAACTCTGCTTAGGAAACTGACAAGAACAGTAGCTCCTATTCAGTCCAATACACTGTACTTGCTGGGAAAAGACGCGAGTGCTATTTGCCCTGTGTATGGCAATGGGAGCGCAATAGTGACTTTCCTTACCAGTAAACAACTCTTGCTCGTAGGACCAGAAACTGCATGTGATTCAACTCCATTTAGGACTAGGAAACAAACGCTAGCTCGCCTTAGAAGAAAGACACTCTGCTTTTGAGAAAAGAGCACTCTTCTACTCTACTGTGTTTTCTATAGGGCTAGAACAGTGAGCTTGCTCAGAACATAAGAACTGTGCTTTCTACACACACGGTCCTTATTTAGTTCAACTCTGCTTAGGAAACTGACAAGAACAGTAGCTCCTCTTCAGTCCGATACACTGTACTTGCTGGGAACAGACGCGAGTGCTATTTGCACTGTTTATGGCAATGAGAGCGCAATAGTGGCTTTCCTTACCAGAAAACAACTCTTGCTCGTAGGACCACACACTGCATGTGATTCAACGCCATTTAGGACTGGGAAACAAACGCTAGCTCGCCTTACAAGAAACACACTCTGCTTTTGAGAAAAGAGCCCTCTTCTACTCTACTGTGTTTCCTATGGGGTCCAAACAGTGAGCTTGCTCAGAACAAAGAACTGTGCTTCCTAAACACACGGACCATATCTAGTTCAACTCTGCTTAGGAAACTGATAAGAACAGTAGCTCCTCTTCAGTCCGATACACTGTACTTGCTGGAAACAGACGCGAGTGCTATTTGCACTGTGTATGGCAATGACAGCGCAATAGTGACTCTCCTTACCAGAAATTACTCTTGCTCGTAGGAACACAAACTGCATGTGATTCAACGCCATTTATAACTGGGAAACAAATGCTAGCTCGCCTTACAAGAAACACACTCTGCTTCTGAGAAAAGAGCACTCTTCTACTCTACTGTGTTTCCTATAAGGCCAGAAAAGTGAGCTTGCTCAGAACCAAACAACTGTGCTTCCTACACACACGGGCCATATCTAGTTCAACTCTTCTTAGGAAACTGACAAGAACAGTAGCTCCTCTTCAGTCCGATACACTGTACTTGCTGAGAACAGATGCGAGTGCTATTTGCACTGTGAATGGCAATTGGAGCACTAAAGTGACTCGTCTTACCAGAAAACAACTCTTGCTCTTAGGACAAAAAACTGCATGTGACTCAACTCCATTTAGGACTGGGAAACAAACTGTAGTTCGCCTTATAAGAAACACACTCTGCTTTTGAGAAAAGAGCAGTATTCTACTCTAATGTGTTTCCTATTGGGCCAGAACATTGAGCTTGCTCAGAAAAAAAGAACTGTGCTTCCTACACACCCGGCCATATCTAGTTCAATTCTGCTTAGGAACCTGACAAGAACAGTAGATCCTGTTCAGTCCAATACACTGTACTTGCTGCGAAAAGACGCCAGTACTATTAGTCCTGTGTATGGAAATGTCAGCACAATAGTGACTATTCTTACCATAAAACAACTCTTGCTCATAGGACAGAAACTGCATGTGATTCCACTCCATTTAGGACTGGGAAACAAACGCTAACTCGCCTTACCAGAAACACACTTTGCTTTAGAGAAAAGAGCACTCTTCTACTCTACTGTGTTTCCTATGGCTTCCAAACAGTGAGCTTGCTCAGAACAAAAGTACTGTGCTTCCTACACACAAGGACCATATGTAGTTCAACTCTGCTTAGGAAACTGACAAGAACAGTAGCTCCTATTCAGTCCAATACACTGTACTTTCTGCGAAAAGACGCGAGTGCTATTTGCACTGTGTATGGCAATGGGAGCGCAATAGTGACTTTCCTTACCAGAAAACAACTCTTATTCGTAGGACCAGAAACTGCATGTGATTCAACTCCATTGAGGACTAAAAAACAAACGCTAGCTCGCCTTACAAGAACCACACTCTGCTTTTGAGAAAAGAGCACTCTTCTACTCTACTGTGTTTCCCATAAGGCCAGAACAGTGAGCTTGCTCAGAACATAAGAACTGTGCTTTCTACACACACGGTCCTTATCTAGTTCAACTCAGCTTAGGAAACTGACAAGAACAGTAGCTCCTCTTCAGCCCGTTACACTCTACTTGCTGGGAACAGACGCGAGTGCTATTTGCACTGTGTATGGCAATGGGAGCGCAATAGTTACTTTCCTTACCAGAAAACAACTCTTGCTCGTAGGACCAAAAATTGCATGTGATTCAACTCCATTTAGGACTGGGAAACAAACGCTAGCTCGCCTTACCAGAAACACACTCTGCTTTAGAGAAAAGAGCACTCTTCTACTCTACTGTGTTTCCTATGGCTTCCAAACAGTGAGCTTGCTCAGAATAAAAGAACTGTGCTTCCTACACACATCGACCATATCTAGTTCAACTCTGCTTAGGAAACTGACAAGAGCAGTAGCTCCTCTTCAGTCCAATACACTGTACTTGCTGGGAACAGACGCGAGTGCTATTTGCACTGTGTATGGCATTTGGAGCGCAATAGTGACTCTTCTTACCAGAAAACAACTCTTGCTCGTAGGACCAAAAACTGTCTGTGACTCAACTCCATTTAGGACTGGGAAACAAACGCGAGCTCGCCTTACAAGAAACACACTCTGCTTTAGAGAAAAGAGCACTCTTCTAGTCTACAGTGTTTCCTTTTGGGTCCGAACAGTGAGCTTGCTCAGAACCAAGAACTGTGCTTCCTACACACACGGGCCATATCTAGTTCAACTCTGCTTAGGAAACTGACAAGAACAGTAGCTCCTCTTCAGTCCAATACACTGTACTTGCTGAGAACAGATGCGAGTGGTATTTGCACTGTGAATGGCAATTGGAGCACAATAGTGACTCATCTTACCAGAAAACAACTCTTGCTCGTAGGACAAAAAACTGCATGTGACTCAAATCCATTTAGGACTGGGAAACAAACTCTAGCTCGCCTTACAAGAAACACACTCTGCTTTTGAGAAAAGA